>NW_015396481.1:0-1387 GCF_001527695.2 Protobothrops mucrosquamatus
TACCATGCTTTTGAGTTTATGAGGTAATTTAAAACTTCCAGAGATTTTTCTAATGCTGATTGAACAGAAGCAGTTCAAAGTTTTAGTTAGTTTACATGCCAATTGGGAACAAGTTTTCCTATGGAGTCCTTGAGTCCTTGGTGCTCTGTGATTGGTTCTTTGATTACAGATGTTTCATTGTTCAGTTAGGTAACATCATCAGTGCTAATGAGTGGGCGGCTTGGTCCCTAATAATAATAATAAGAAGAATAGTAAAATTGGAAGGGACCTTGGAGGTCATCTAGTCCAACCCCCTGCTCAGGCAGGAAACCCTATACCATTTCGGGCAAATGGCTGTCCAGTCTCTTCTTAAAAACCTCCAGTGTTGGAGCATTCACCCCTTCTGGAGGCAGGTTGTTCCACTGGTTAATTGTTCTAACTGTCAGGAAGTTTCTCCTTAGTTCTAGGTTGCTTCTCTCCTTGCTTAGTTTCCACCCATTGCTTCTTGTCCTGCCTTCAGGCGCCTTGGGAAATAGCTTGACACCCTCTTCTTTGTGGCAGCCCCTTTATTTGTATAAAGTAGTGTACTTTGCCAGTATTGGTGGGGGTATGTTTTTATCCTTGGTAGCTCCTTAATTAGGGTATTGTTTTCTACTTGTTTGTCTGTTATTAATTAACTTATCTGGCTGTTAGCTGCTGGAAAGTATGTGTTCTGGTTTTTATGTTTCTTTCTTGGTTTTTTTATTGTCTCTGTTGAATGGTGTGTAAATGCAGTTTATCTTTATATGTCTATTGATGGCTGTTTTGTCCGAGTGCCAAGCTTCCAGGAATTCCCTAGTGTTTTTGAATTTAGCTTGGTCTAGCATGCTCACCAGTTTTCCAGTATAAACTATGATTGAGTGAAATTATGTGCTACAAAATTAAGGAGTTTTCATCATATCTTCTGCCTTCTAGTTGATATTCATGGAGGCCCTCTGCTAGTGTTCTGCTTGTTTATTCATGCACAGTGGTTGTATGTTATAGAGGAGACTTGTTTTTTTCTTCTTGGGCTACTTGGCTTACTTAAGATATTTTGTAAGGCTTTAGTTAGTTTGTGTGTTACAGTGATGTTGTATGGTTGAATTAAACTATTTATGAGATTTTTTATGTATAGACCTGTTATAATTTCATAGCTTGTGTTAGTTGTGCTGTAGTGGATTGAGTGGTCAAGCAGTTTTTGATAAAGTTACATGAGTGTCCATTTTGTTGTTTAGGCAGTCTGCTTCCTTTTTCTGGAAAGGAACTCTTTTTTGTGGGTTACTGCAGCATATTGTAAGTTATTAATTCAATGTCTCCCTTTGGCTTTGTTTCATTGAATATTGTCAGCATAAATACAAACATGGCTCCAGGTCCATAAAAACAGACTCAC
>NW_015396481.1:5990-11380 GCF_001527695.2 Protobothrops mucrosquamatus
AATTGAAGTCATTCTCATAATGAATAGAAATGTTTCTTCTTATCATTATCACAGGACAGAGAAAAAAGGAGAAATCTTTCCGTGCCCCCCTACTTTTGTGGGAAGAAGCTACTTTTCCTTCTAGTAAAGCCTTTTTAAATCAGCAGTTAATTGAAAGATTATCTTCCTTTTGAAAATGGGAATGGTGTTCATACAAAAACCCTGTATAATATCTTAATAGCTGCAGTGACTCATGTCTGTAACAGAGGAGGGAGGGCAGGAATTGTAGCTGTTGAATTCATGCTGGCTCAGAAATACCTCCAGAATAAGAAGAGGGGAAAATGATGAGACACTTCTACTGTCTTGTGCTTGTCTGGGAGGATCAGAAAAACTGCCAGAATTGATTTGTCTCTATTCTGCTTTGCTACCATAACAGGATCACGTGTCAATATGAGGCAGGCATTCTTTGCTGGCACCTGTAGGAGGCTGGGGAAGGTAAACCTGCTGTATGCCTAAACCATATTAAAGTTCTTGCAAGGTTTCCATTTTAGATGAGATTACAGACATGCATTCTCTGAAATTCCAAATACTTAGAGCAGAGATGGTCCACCCACAACCTACGGGTCCCTTCCCAGTGCTCTGTAAATTATGCCACTGAAATTAATCAGGAAAATGGAATAATTTAGGGAGCACAATTCAGGAGAGTCTAGAGTGGGGAACACCTGTCATCCTCATTTCCACCATAAAGCAATATAGGGGAAAGGCGAAACTTGTCCCTGCCCCTGACATATTTGGACGAGGGGATAGATGGGGAACTCATCAAATTTGCAGACGACACCAAGCTGGCAGGAATAGCCAACACTCCAGAAGACAGGCTTAGGATACAGGAGGATCTGGATAGACTTGAACACTGGGCGCTATCTAACAAAATGAAATTCAGTGGTGAAAAAAGTAAGGTTCTACATTTAGGCAAGAAAAAACAAATGTACAGGTATAGTATAGGGGGTATCTTGCTCAATAGTAGTAATTGTGAGAGGGACCTCGGAGTCCTAGTGGACAATCATTTAAATATGAGCCAGCAGTGTGCTGCAGCTGCCAAAAAGGCCAACACAGTGCTAGGCTGCATCAACAGAGGGATAGAATCAAGATCACGTGAAGTGTTAATACCACTTTACAATGCTTTGGTAAAGCCACACTTGGAATACTGCATCCAGTTTTGGTCACCACGATGTATAAAAGATGTTGAGACTCTAGAAAGAGTACAGAAAAGAGCAACAAAGATGATTAGGGGACTGGAGGCTAAAGCATATAAGGAACGGCTGCTGGAATTGGGTATGTCTAGTTTAACAAAGAGAAGGATGAGGGGGGACATGATAGCAGTGTTCCAATATCTCAGGGGCTGCCACAAAGAAGAGGGAGTCAAGCTATTTTCCAAAGTGCCTGAAGGCAGGACAAGAAGCAATGGGTGGAAACTAACCAAAGAGAGAAGCAATCTAGAACTAAGGAGAAACTTCCTGACAGTTAGAACAATTAACCAGTGGAACAACCTGCCTCCAGAAGTGGTGAATGCTCCAACACTGGAAGTTTTTAAGAAGAGACTGGACAGCCATTTGTCCGAAATGGTATAGGGTTTACTCCCTGAACAGGGGGGGTTGGACTTGATAACCTCCAAGGTCCCTTCCAACATTATTATTATTATTATTATTATTATTATTATTATTATTATTATTATTATTATTATTATTATTATTATTATTATTATTATTATTAAAGTCCAGATCTTTATTGCACTCTTCTGCAAGGTCAGGAAGCTGTGTTGCAGCTCCCAGTTGCTTAAAGTGTTACTCAAGTCTACTATAAACTGCGTACTGACTGTATAATTATCCATCATCTATGTTGCTTGTAGTTTTTTCTCACGACCCAGTGGTTTAAACTACTCCAGAAAATTAAGAAGAAAAATATGTATCCCTATAAATACTCCTGGCTTGTTGGCTTTTTGCCTTTTATTTTCCTTTGGTTTGGATTTCTTTTCAATTGGATTCTAACAGCTTGATCTCATTGTGCCATTGGTGCCAACTTCATAAGGATGGATTTGGCAATCAAATTTACTTATTTTATTTATTTATTTAGAAAATTTGTATTGCTGCCTACTTGCACATTACAGATACGGACCTTTTTCTTAATTTTGTTCAACCAACGAGAAATGAACATTTTGTTCCTGCCTCAAAGACTGGAGTAAGAATTGACATTTACTTCTTAGGCTAATGAAAGCAAAGGACATATCCCTGATTTAATTTTTTTTCTGTTTACTTCAGTATTTTAGTGACTTTCAAAAGAATCCTAGAACTATTTAGGCTATTGAAACCTACCTCCTGTTCAGTCCAGGAATCCAAATTAAAGTATCCTTGATAAATTGATAAATACTATATCTACCTCTCCATCCTTGAAGACATCCAAGGAACCATTTAAGTAATTATGCTCAAGTCATAAATGTTTGGGACTTTCAGATAAAAGCCATAATTTTAAATTAACTGGAAGAATTTTTTCCATAGAAAATTGTTTGGTTTTGTTTAACTGAAAAAAAGACAGATTGAGACTTTGAAGGTTCAACCCTAGAGGAAACTAGAGGACTAATTGTACTAAAGAGTACAATTGAACAAACAATGGAGCAAATCAATCTTGGGACTCATCTGAAGGGGTTAAGGAGCAAGATTCTTAAATGTACAGGGAAGGGGTATAGGGTTGGCTTATTTGATCAAGGTTAAGATTGATAATTAGTTATATCTGGCAATCCTTACTGACCTTGTGTTGATAAGGAATGAATGGTGAGGGATTTGGGTTTTGTTTTTAGTGAAAAAACAAAATATGGGATGAAGAGAATATATGTTGTAACTTAAGGGATGATGATAAATTATTTAAATTGTACTTGTGATAAGGGGGAAGTTCTTTCTTTCTTTTTTCTTTTTTTACCATCTCTTTTCCTGAGGCATGCTTGACAATTGAGAAAAACAAAGCAGGTTAAGAAGTAAGCCTCAAGACATACTTTCTAAAAATGAAAAAGTGTCACCTAAGGGAAAAGAGATGGGGAAAAGGAGAAGGATAAAAGAAGTTACAATTTCATATCATAATAAACTAGGATGAAAGCATTTCAGGCAACACGACAGTATGGCTGCCAGTTGGATAACATTTGGGAAGAACGAAAGACAGCCATTCTCTCCAGTGGAACAGCTCTGCTTGTCTTCTCTCCCTCTGCTTCATGGGGAAAAAAGTTTCTTGTCGTATTTTAGGCATTTTTGATTACCTACATTTTGCTGTATTCTTTCTGCTCCTGAGGAATTTAAATCTATAGTTAAATCTGTCACCTGCATTCTTGTGCCAAATATTAGCTTACCTTGTCAATATTGATTATGTTCAGGATTAATGATTGTTCCAAAAGAATGCAAAATAAATGCATTGTCTAATGTCATTCTAGCAGTGTGCTACTTTCTCATTCTGGAGTTTATGAAGCAGGAACTAGTCAAAATGGTGGAAATGAAAACCCAAGCAGGAATTCAGTCACGACCTCCAAGTAGTCACACAGGAGCTCAGTCCCAAGCCAGATGGCATGATACAAACAAGCTTTCAGTCACCTCAGACTGCTCCAAAGTCAGACAGTATGCTAGCATGCAAACAAGATTCAGAGGTTGTTTCAGTAAAAAATCTCCTCCGTAGAGATTTTAGATAGGCTGCAATTCTGTCCAGATGGCTAGCAAACATTCTTTCCATGATTTTGGCTTAATTTCCATGCCAAATTTTGTTGGAATTGATATTGATGGCATTGGGGAGAGGGAGATCAAGGATATTTTCCTCCTCCAACTCCACCACCTCCTCCTCCTCCTTCTACTTACAGTGCATAGTAATTTATTATGGAAGCTTATCAGGAGTAATCAGTGACATCATCATAATAAGCTATCAAAACCCATATGGCACAGACACCACTGCATCAGAAAACTTACTGGATATATCCCACTGCCTAATGCCATGATGAAAGACATTATCAGGTCATGAACCTCTACTGGATATGATCACATGTTGATGTTTCACTTTGATGACATCACTTTGATGAAAACTACTGATCAGTTCTCATTTTAATTTAACACTATATACTATAATTACAGCCATGGTTGCTACATCGGGTGTTCATTTAGGGTAAATTCTGGTTTTTCCTCACAGTTTATTGCACAAGGATCGCAACTGCAGGCTTATGACAAATAGTGGCATCATTACTTTTCAGTAGTTAAAGCTAACAGTCAGCTTCTGCATTAAACATATGAAACCAGTTTATTTGGAGCTTGTTCTCTGAGACAACATTTTGATGGGCCAAAAGAGGCAGAGATTGTAGGCTCTCTGTTCAAATCACTTATCTGGGTTCATTCTTCTGTTGTGTGAAAACAGCATTAAGGCTTGAATGAAATGAGTGTCTACTATATAGCAGATTAGAATGATTGTGAATTATGTTGGGCTGCAGGGCAGTTTGATAAAGGTGTGGTGATTTTAAATCAGCCAGGGCTAGAACCTTCTTCCTTTCATTCTACCCACTGCATTTTGTTTATGGGCCTTCACTTTGTTAGATAATTCTGCCCCCTCCTCAGAATTTATGTCTTAATACTGCTACCTTCTCCTGATCTAATAATCTCTCCAATAAGTTCTATAGCAATATTTATCTCTTTCAGTCTTCCTATTATAAATCAGTTGCTCCTGCATGTGGTAATTTTTAATTTTTTTCAGGGCATGTTGCTTAACCAGCTAGCTGCTACTAGGCTTTTACTGTGGGCCTTTAAAATGGCAGTTTCCCAAATCATGCTGTAATGTATTGGCCACAATTGTTTTAAATCACTTGCTTAATGTCTGACCTACATTGCTGTATTGTTTAACAGTTGCTGTTACTGAAAGCCAGACTGGCTGTCTCCAAGCTGATAATAAGGTTTGGGGCGGGAAACTGTTACTTTAAACCTATTGGTTGCCACCTAGAGACTAACTGTATAAATAGCTGTGCAGCAGCCTTTAGGGCTGCTTCTGTTCTGAGTTAATAAACTTGTTGCTGTTTCAACACTGCCTCATTCAATGCCTAAAGAACCGAAGATATAACAGTGGCGACGAAGGTAGGATGTGCTGCTTCATTGAGAGAGCTTGAAGTCACTAGGGGGTGAGGTCACCACAGAGCCTGACAGGAACTCCATGGCATCGGACCTGGGTATCTCCGAGACCGCCTTCTGCCGCAGATTACCTCCCATCGACCGGTACGCTCCCACAGAGCGGGCCTCCTCAGGGTGCCGTCGGCCAAACAGTGTCGGCTGGCGACCCCCAGGGGGAGGGCCTTCTCTGTGGGAGCCCCCACCCTGTGGAATGAACTTCCCCCAGAGATCCGGATT
>NW_015396481.1:11585-14225 GCF_001527695.2 Protobothrops mucrosquamatus
CCTTCCGCCGTGCCCTCAAGACATGGCTTTTCCATCAGGCGGGATTGGCCTAGGGGGGGGATTGTATAGGGATTTTAATAGGGATTTTATAACTTTTCTAAAAAATAACAGGCTTATTTAATATATATTTTAATTGTTTTTAGATATTTATTGTATAGTTCCGTTTTTATTGCCTGTAAGCCGCCCTGAGTCCTTCGGGAGAAGGGCGGGATATAAATTAAAGTAATAATAATAATAATAATAACTACGTTCCCCCCCTCGGTCTGCCAGCAAGCCACGCTGGAGACCACCTTGCCCTAAGGATCCGTCCTAGGGCCTACACAGAAGCCAGCAGCGCAAAGCATTGAACGAAGAAACAAACCATCATGGCGAAGGTTGGGAAGCTCAAAGAATTCGACATAACTCACCCCGAGAGATGGGCATCCTACATCTCGCGCATCAAAAATTATCTCCGCACCAACTAGGTCGCCGAAGATGGATTGAAGGCCGCGACACTCCTCTGTGTGTGTGGCCCCGCCACCTTCGACTTTGCAGAGAACCTGGTCGCCCCGGTGCCACTCGAATCTGTCACCTACGCGGACTTGAAAAAAAAGCTCTGAGACCACTTCGAACCCAAGCTATCCGTTATAGTGTGGAGGCACGCTTTTGAGCAGCGGGAGCAACAAGCCAGCGAGTCTGCAACAGAATTCATTGCCGCTCTTCGTCAAGTGTACCAACTCTGCAATTTTGCGGATTTGGAGGAGAGACTACGAGACCACTTAGTCTGTGGACTCCGGAATCGAGAACTCCAACAAAAACTGTTAGCTAAGGAGACTCTCTCGCTACAAGAGGCCTTGAAGGAGGTCATGGCGGATGAAGCTGCCGGAGGGGTCGTTAAAGCGCTGCGGCCCTCCAAAAGCGTGCCAAGCACCAAACTCATCCACCATGAGGACGCCGACCGGATGGAAGACAGATAAAATATTATATTGTTCAGGGGCCAAATTTATCCAACTCATTAATGCAATTCATTAATGCAATTTCACTTCAAAGCACATATCTTACCAAACTAGGGTCTCAAAAACAGCCTTGGTCTTTAAGAGAAGGCAGGTTCAAGAGGCCATCAGATGATACTGTTGTACTGATGGGGCCTGTAGCACTTGCACTTTGTTGGATTTTATAGATGGGCAGAGTCAATAGGAGACAGGTGTTCCCTTAAATAGTCAAGTCTGATGTCATGAAGGGCTTTGTAGATACAACCAGTATATTGAATTGCACCCAAGCTTACAGTAAACAATGTAGCTTGTTCAGCAAAGGTGCTATAAAACTGCTCATGCTTCTATTTTCTAGACCAGATGCAGTTTCTGAGTGGTCTTCAATAACATCCCCCATAGAGCTCATTGCAATAGTCCATGCATGGCGCAACCAAGACATTAATGACTATGAGAAAGGATTCTCAGTCCCTGAAGGAGTACAATTGTATCAGGTGAACCTGGCAAAAGGTCCTTATCACCATAGCTGCCATCTGTTCTTTGAGAGGAACTCTTTGTCTAAGAAGTCCTACTAATTATATACCAGTTCTGTCCTGGGAAATATAACTCTATTTAGAACTACAGATAGGGTTGTGACAGACCTTTCTGGGGGAGGTACTTAAGACCTGATTCAAAATCCCAACAGTCGCCCCTCCCTTCACATGACTGCACTTCAAGCACTCGGCAGCTGAACTGCATTTACAGCCTTTTGCAGCATCCTATGGTCATGTAACCACATTTTACAATGGATTTTGGCAAAACTGCACCCATGGTGAACTATTGATTTATTTAATGATTGTAGCGTTTGCTTTACGACTATTGCATTTTTCTAAAAAAAGCAACACTGATGGAATATCAACCATGGAATCATATTTGTCCCTTCTCAGCTTCATCTTGCAACTCCATTCCTGCATATGATCTCAAATTCTGAAGGTTGGTGGGATCCTTCAGAGTAGTTGATGAGGATGTGAGAGGCTACAAAAATGATAGAAGAGCTGACGTCTTATTTTGTGAGTAGAAATTACTCCTGCCCGTCAAACAATACCATTGGATTCTGCCCCAAGTCTTTATCCTTTATGTGACATCACTGTCATTGTTCTGTTTGTGGAATTTTGACACAGCTCAATAGAAGCTTCCATTCCATGGACTGGAACAATAAGCTCTGTTGTCTCTGTCTTATATTTTATTTCAACCCACTCTACACAGACAGCAAACTTCTCTTTTACAAACTTAATTTTGCATAGAAGGACATTTGTGCCCACAACACTGAATATAAGCATTTGGATTATTAATTGATACATTGACCATTTTTACTAGTAAAGGTCAATGCTATAGTTGTATTACACCAAACAATATTAATAAGATAAATTGCTGTCTTTTTTTATAAATAACCGGAAACTGAAACCATCACTCTTTTGATGATATACTTTTTTAAAAAATAGTGATAAGGCACAATTGAGTTAAGGTTTTAAAGCACGATTTTCTTTGCTTGTTGCAATCAGTGTTTTATTCACAATTTTACAATAGATGTAATTTTTTTATCATTTGCTAGACAGAGTTAAGAAATTGAACATCAAGAAAATTACTTAAGAATTGGCTGCAGTCTGTAATGTAATAATAACTGGTTGAAGGA
>NW_015396482.1:0-1902 GCF_001527695.2 Protobothrops mucrosquamatus
TTTAATATTCCTTGATGCACAGAAAGCGTTTGACAATGTAAACTGGCAATTCATGTTTCAGCAACTTGCAGAAATGGACTTTGGAGAAAACTTTATAACTGTAATTAAAACAATTTATCGTAAACAAACAGACAAAATAATTGTAAATGGAGATTTTACAGAAAACTTTAACATTAAAAAAGGCACAAGACAGGGATGCCCACTATCTCCATTACTGTTTATACTAACACTGGAACTATTGAATAGAAACATCAGACAAGATATAGAAATTAAAGGACTGGAGATAAAAGATGAAAAATATAAACTACAAGCATTTGCAGATGACTTGGTTTTTATATTGGAAACAAGCACTAAACTTATGGAGAAAATAAAAAAAAATTGGAGAAGTGGCAGGGTTGAATATAAACAGAGAAAAGACTAAAGTGCTAACAAAGAATCTAACAGAACAAAAAAATCATCTAACAAAAAAAACAAATCTTCAAATAGTTAAAAAAGTCAAATATTTGGGAATTTATCTAACAGCAAGATGTGTAACAATAAAAGACGATAACTGTGTAAGACTGATAAAACAAATAAAATTGGATCTTGAAAAGTGGAAAAACTTACAACTTTCAATGCTGGGGAGAATAGCAACAATAAAAATGAATATCTTACCAAAAATACTCTTTTTATTTCAAATGATTCCTGTAAGGCTGGGGAAAGTCTTTTTTGATGAACCGAATACAACAATACTGAAATTTATCTGGCAAGGAAAAAAAGCTAGAATTAGACTGAAAATGCTACAAGAAGCGAAAGAAAGTGGAGGATTTGGACTGTCGGACTGTACGTTATACTACCAAGCAACTATTTTAACATGGCTTAAAGAATGGATAATGCTTATAGACAAAAGACTATTATACCTAGAGGGGCATGACCTACAAATTGGTTGGCATGCCTTTCTGTGGTATGGGAAGAATAAAATACATAGATACTTTCAAAACCACTTTATAAGAAATGCACTTCTTTCAGAATGGGAAAAAACAAAAGCAAAAATTTATATGAAGATACCTGGATGACGTTCAACAATGAAAGCTTTTGCTTACCAAATTTAATTAATTATGACAAAGTTGTGACATAAAGACATTTTGGACAATGAAGAAAATTGAAAGACAAACAAGATTTACAAGAACAAGGTATTGATTTATCATGGTGGCTATATTCAAACAAGATATGAAAAAGATATCAAAACAATGGGATTCCATAAGGAACAGACAGAATTTGATCAGATAGTGTTAAAAACAGATGAAAAGTTGATTAAGAAACTCTATAAATTTCTGTTAAACTTAAAGATGGAGGAAGAACAAGTTAAAGAAATGATGATAATATGGGCAAAGAACTTTGGATATAATGTAGAATTAGAAGACTGACAAAGGTTATGGGAAAGAAATGTTAAATTAACTAAAGCAGTGGCATAGAAAGAATATGTATATAAAATGTTTTACAAATGGCATATGACACCAGTGAGATTAGCAAAAAATGTTTAAAAATACTTCAAACAAGTGTTGGAAATGAAAACAAAGACCAGGTACTTACTATCATATCTGGTGGACATGCCCAAAAGCAAAAAGATTTTGGGTAAAAATTCATTTATGGTTGGAGAAAATGACTAAAAAGTAAATAGACTTTAAGCCAGAATTATTTTTGTTAGGAATAATAGGAACAAATTATGAGAAAGATTGTATATATTTAATTCTACATGTACTAACTGCAGCAAGAATTTTTTTGCCCAACATTGTATTAATTAAGAAAATTTTAGAGTGTGCAGAAATGGACAGATTGACTTTAAAGATAAAAGAGAAAGAAGACTCAGTGTATTTTACAACATGGGATAATTTCTATCAATGGCTAGAAATATGAGTTAGA
>NW_015396482.1:5676-8235 GCF_001527695.2 Protobothrops mucrosquamatus
CAGAAACTTCTGGTTCCAAACATTATCAGAGAAGGATGGCAGATGTTTATCTTCCTCAATGAGAAAGAGGAAGTGCAAGTCAACTTTCTCCTACATTGTAATGGTATGCGGGAATGACCTTGGGAGACAGAAAGAAGAGGTGTAGATTAAACAACTGGCATGTAAAAGATTTCTCAGCCCTCAAAAGGAGAGGAACAGTGGGAAGCATTTCAGAAGGGACTCTCCCTAATTTTCTGGGGTAAAAGGAAAGAAGGAGGGGAATAATTTCAGTCTTCAAGATTTTGTTAATGTAAACTTATATAAAGGTGGAGTTAATGCTCATATAACTTGTTCTTCTTTTCTGGACTGCCTCAGAGGGCTAACATACATGCAGTGGGAAAGGAAGATGAAAGCATTTGTATACCTGTTACCTTTGCTGTAATAGGTAATAGACATTATTACAAGATGACCCAATGGTTGCAAGATGGTTGCAAATTCTGAGACTTGAAATCCACATCTCTTCAAGTGGCCAAGGTTGGGAAACACTGTCCTAGTGAAATCTGATAACCACTTCATCCACATTGTGTAACCGAACGTCTTTTAGAGGTTTGTATGTGTTGTGGAGAGAAGACTATCTCATAAGCAGAGCTCTTTCTATTTAGAAAGGTGAGCCTCTGTGTGAGAGAGTTGAAAGAGCACTATTTCTCCCCCCATACCCAGTGTTGGTTTTGTCCAATGCATACATTGTCCACAGCATGTGCTTGAGCCACTCAGCTGGAAGACGTTTGGTGAACAGTCTGATCTTGCAAATGAAGGTAAATATACAGGATACAGGATAATGTTGCAGGATCCAATCTGAGTCAGTCACTGGGGCCAAAGTTTTACACTTCCAAGCTTTCGTGCCATGCTGGAGGCCATCATCAGGGAATATCTGTCTCTCTCCAGTGCACATATTCTGGAGAGAGAGAAGTTCCATGTTGATGGGTTCTAGCAGGAGCCCAAAAGCTTGGAAGAATTAAATCTTTGGTCCTGGTGACTGACTCAGATTGGATCATGGAACAGTCTGCTCTTCTCTGTCCTCTCCTACAGCCAGAGCTCTGCAAAAGTAGACTAAGAAGAACCCTGATGCAAAGAGCAGTGAATTAACACAGTCACATTGTTTCACCGTGAGAAATGAGTGGTCCATGTTGCTCTTGCTGAAGCAACTCTGTTCAGGTTGTCCAGTTCAAACAATGTAAAAGCAAACCATCCTTTCATGGCTTTACACAGCCCTAATGTGTTGGCACTCTGGTGACCAGTCAGGAACCAATAAGTTCTTTAGGATTCAGAAGCAATAGACTCAAACCAGAGTGAAAAGTCAAAAAGATGTCATTGAACAAATATTAAGAATTAACAGGGAAGGAAAAATATAGCAATCCTTGTATCTCTTTAGCATATCAGGAATCCCAAGAATGGTAGCAGTTTGACCCTCTGGATCCAAGAGTTGCATAGTACCTTCTAGAAATTTGGATCTATGTTGAGGTTCTAGCTATCTAGGGACATTTGCTATCTCCCTATACTTTTCTCAAAAGACAGGATAAACAATGACACCCTCAGTATTCTCATCCCATCTTTGTTTTATTCTATATTATAGATAGTCCTCGACTTACGACCACAACTGGCCTCAAAATTTCTGTTGCTAAGTGAGACAGTTAAGTGACTTATGCCCTATTTTACAACCTTTCTTGCCACAATTGTTACGTGAATCACTGCAGTTGTTAAGTTAGCAACACAGCTGTTAAGTGAATCTGCCTTCCCTATCGACTTTGTTTGTCAGAAGGTCGCAGATGTGATCACGTGATCCCGGACTCTGCAACCATCATAAGTCAGTTGCCAAGCATCCAAATTTTGTTCATGTGACCATGGGGAATGCTGCAATGGTCGTAAGTGTGAAAATGGTTATAAGTCACTTTTTTCAGCACCGTTGTAACTTTGAACCATCACTAAATAAACTGTTGTAAGTTGAGGATTACCTGTGTAGCATGTTTGATTAAGGATGTAATCATAATGTTAGATAGTAGAACCTCTGCCAAGAATATTTTTAGGGAACACCGGATTTGTAGCAGACAGAATCTGTTAATGGTCTGATGACACATCTGGTTAATATTTGGGGAATAATAAAAACATAGCTCTTAATATTTATTGTCCCCACCTTCCCTTGGCAGGTGTTAAATTAGGGAGCTGATGTGGTCTCTTTATTCTATACAGTATGCTGTAGGTATAAGTAAGAATGCAGACAAGACACAAGCAAGACTCAGCACAGAGGGATCTAAGAAGAAAAAGACTACGGGTCTTCTTAGAGGGGTGTTTTTCCAAATTTTTAGGGGGTTCGGGGTTGGCCTGGGAGGAACTAGGGGAGTCCTCTCTGAGGCCAAGGCCAGTCCTGTCTGGGGGGCGCGGGGTAAGGGAGGAGACTGGGGAGCTGGCGGAGGGTGGTGTGATAGGTACGATCAGTGGGAGGGGCAGATATGGCGGGAGCAGAGGACCACATCGGGTTTTGGGAGCACGCACACGCTGCTTACTAGCTTGTGGATGCTCCGA
>NW_015396483.1:0-8233 GCF_001527695.2 Protobothrops mucrosquamatus
CTATTAATATGCTCAGAGTCACATCCATGAAATGGGTGGCCATATTAATGAGTTAAACTAATAATTCATTATTAGAGGAGAGTGAGCATCTCCTTTGTTCTTATAGAGTGCATGATGTCCAAGTTAGGCAAAAGGATTTTTTAGTTGAAGACTGACGCTATGGAACACCCTGCCTCTGGATTTAGTTTGGTATCTCTTCTTGCATTTTGCAAGGCAGTAGAAATTGCTGTTTCAGTGTGCTTTTCACCTGAATTTGATTGTGGGCATCATCATAGGTATCACTGTTATCTTAGTCTGATTCATAAATCTGTTTACTTCTGTTTTGTTGTAAACTATCTTTTAGAACTGAGTCATTTTACAAAAGTTGTAAATAAATAAAATAAAAATCCTTAACTTGAAGAAGAAGAAGAAGAAGAAGAAAAAAGAGAAGCAAGATATAGATTATTTTTGAATTTTGTTTTGGAAAGCTTTATCTAGGCCTCTGTTGAGAAGGAGAAACTTACCATAAATGTAAAACAAAAATTGTATGCATACAAATATACATAAATGTGCAGTTGAATTCAGTAAGAATAAGGAAAACTAGGTCAGTGATTCCAGAATATAATTGTAAATAGGATATTGGTTGGCTAGCAATGAATGATATCACTAAGCTTTGTCCCTTTTTTTAAATTCAGATTCCACATTTTAATTTAACAGTTGTTCAAGTGATAATGATTATTTTCTGGAGCTTTGGTGAGAAAGCAATAAAGGAATTGAATTATGAATATGTCACATAAATCCAGACCCAGATTCACAATAGCTCCCAACTGTTAACAATAAGTATTTATACATTTCTTACTTTCTGACTGATAACCCTCCATTCACATACTTGAATGCTGCAAAAATTACAAGAAACACTGAAAAATGGTTTTAAAACAAACTGCTTACAAAACTATGGTCTAGTGAAAGCTCAGTAGTCAAAGAAATAGCTGAATATGCCTTTTCCTGCTCATAGTGGAATTTTAAAACTAAACAAAGCTCCTTGCACTTCTCTCAATAAACAATGGGATGCCATGGGTAAAATAAAATGCAGAATAACATCTGTTTAATTTTTATAATGAATGCAAGGTATAAAATTATATTTTGCTTGTCACAGCTTAGGTTCTCTTGAGCAATCTACATATATACATGCCTTAAAGTTCATATTTGGTAGCATTGCTTTTCTCAGTATGTTTACTTGTGATGGACTGAATCAATGGCAAAGTTCAAAGAAGTTACTTTTTTTCCATCCTTAAAAAAAATACTCATCATACTTCATGTCATTAGTACACAAGTTCGTGTTAATATAACTGCAAACTGCATTCCTCGTGTCAGAAAAATCACTCCAGGTATTAAAAGAACAGTTGTTATTTTATTCCTTTTTGGTGGGTACAAAAACCACAGTTTTTTTTACACAGAACAAGATTATAAATAATATCGGTAACATGAGTGACCCGTAGTCTCTTTGATTCTACACAGCAGACTGATGGTGTTCTCTAAACGTATTTGTTGGTTTCTTGTAGTTAGACAGATGCAAATCCGTCGAACACTGAATGATGGAACAGAATGACGGTAACAGCAAATGAGAGGAGGGCCAACAATGTAAAAAAAAAAGTCTTTGAAATTTATTACAGTGATGCCATTTTATATCAGTTATTGCAATGAATTGTTCCCTAAGATGGTTAGAAAAAAGAATTGTGTTCTCCACTACTGAATTTACATCCATTAAAAAGCAAGCATGTTTCAATATTCCTCTTTTGTTCCCAAAGAAAAAAATGTATTTTTAATTTTTTTTCACAGGATTTACATGTTTTTTTTCCTTCTCACAGTTTAGTAACTTGTTTCCACAGCTGGATATTCTTCCCATTGTATAATGTTGTTCATCTGGAGACACAGGTTAACATGTTCATTGATTTCTACAGCCACTGGCTGCCCACTTTGCTGACAGAAAGACTCACGGTCTTTCCTCAAGTCTGTTCCTCATAGTTTTAATGCGCTAAATTGGCAAGTCCTTGTGAGAGAAATCTCTTGCTCTTCATATTTCTGTCCCAACCCCTCCCCCCCACAAAACTAAATTATGAATTATATATATATATCTATATCTATATAGATGTATATATGTATGTGTGTATGTGTGTATATATATGCATATAAATGTATACACACACACATATATATATATATGCACAAATATGCATACATATATATATCACATATCTATACATACATACAGACATACATACATACACACAAACTTTTTCCTGATATAAAATCTGAGTTTGGGTTTCCGAACTGAGACCATGCACGCATTGGCTGCTGACGACACGTTTTGATGCCCTTCCCATACTCAGCCTGTTTCTAAGTTCATCAAGGACATTTCCCGTGTCATGTTACAGTCCGTGCTGTATTCCCGTCAGTCACTGACACAGGTTAATTAAGGCACTCGATTATTTTTTTGGTTTTTATGGTAGATCTGATTCAATTACCGCCAATCCTGAACTTTGTCTAATTGCAGTTCCAGCGTGTACGGCCTTTGGGCAATCCGGAGTGAGAACGCGACCGTTTTCTCCCATGCTTCCTGTGATTGATAATCTGGCTTTGTTTCGTATGGCTTCAGAAAAGGTCAGCTGGGAAGCAAGAAAAAAAAAACAGGAAAAGAGGGAAGAAAAGGAAGTGTTACAATGAATCTATTCCTCAGGAAGATAATACACAGCAAACACCAAAAATTTCTGTAGGTAGACATCTGCATTATTGTACTATGTGGTAATAGTAATAATAAAAGTAATAATGCAATTTGTCTTTTTAAAAACAAATAAAGCTCTCAAATGTCAACCTGGGAATTTGATTTATAATAAAATTTAATAAAAGACTCTAGTAAATGCAAAATGTGTCTCTGTTGCCCAGTTTCCTAAAGCAATCAGTCCTTATACTTTTGTTTACTATATTTCTAAAAATGTAAAATCAATAAGAATATGAGATAAACACTTGCTTAAAAATTAGCTTGTGAATGTGGGTATAGTATCAAACTGTTACTGTCTACAGAGGCCCAGGTTCTTTTGAAAATATTCACATTTTCTGTGTATTTCAGTGACAAAGTTTCAGCCAAAGCTCTTTTCAGCTCCATCTGTTTAAAGGAAGAATTAAATATAGCCCTACCTCTCTCAATGAAGCCATTGGGAGTTAATCTTTCATTTTCTCCCTTATTCTACTTTTCATTCGGTTAAGACACACAAAAGTACGAAAAATGTAACTCTTTAAAAATAACAGCTACTATAAATTATGAATGACGATCCTACAATAATACATCTATTAAATCTTTGGAGCTTAGAATTAATCATCAATAACTTGTCCCAGTAACTCCCACAAATCTATTTTAAAGCTAAGCCTGATTTCAATCCATTGTAAATAACTAATTTAAAGCCCATCTCAAATAACATTGCTTTTCCTAACTTTGGAATGCTAGGATTCTGTTTAGTTGGGTATACGTTGGGTGTAAGTTGAGTGTCAAATTCAACAGTGGTTATTTCTAATCAAATATAGATTTTTTTTATAAGGTTGGAGTGATACTTGCTTTTCTTTGAACAAAAGTTCTATTAAGTTTGATGAGTCTTTCTTCTAAGAAAGGGTAGTTAGTATTGAGATGTTTTAAAAGTTGTGGCTGCAACTGAATTGTAAAGGAATATTAACAGAAGACTTGAACCAAGCTATTAAAACACACTGACTTGGTAATCTTGGTCAAGGATGCTTATTACATGCAAAAGAGCAAGTGCATAACATACAACAGGGAAAAATATTTATGTATAGAGCAGGGGTAGGCAACCTTGGCTCTTTTATGACTCGTGGACTTCAACTCCCAGAATTCCTGAGCCAGCATGGCTCAGCATGGAAACCTCTCCATTTCTCCTCAGCATGGCTGGCTCAGGAATTCTGGGAGTTGAAGTCCACGAGTCATAAAAGAGCCAAGGTTGCCTACCCCTGGTATAGAGGGTCATTTATGGTAGATTCAGGCAGTCTCTCCCCATCTGTTTTAAACCAATTTACAGTATTGCTCAGTTCTTCAAAACTAAGATTTCTAAGGTTGCTCACTGGCAATTAAATCATGTCTATATTATCCACATATGAACTGACTTTCTAATTTTTCTTTTAACAACCCTGTAATCTCTTGCAATGGGGTGGAGTTGGGGTGACTGAATGGAGCTGAGCATTTAATGTTTATGCAGACTCACAACAGATATTTTCTCATTGCGCCCAGAGAGACAAATAATTTGCCACTACCTACTGTAGGATTGAACTCTGAACCTCCTGATTGTGAGGTGAGAGCTCCATTTCTAGGCCACCATGTACTCTAATTGACTTTCTAATAATACTGAGGGATATCTGGTCAAATTTTAAATTATTTAAACTTGAATATCATTCCTTAATTGTACAAGTTGGTCCTGATGTCTTAATTGCCTCTGAAATTCCAAAAAGGTTATGACATTCTTAAATCTATACAGTAGTTAATTTTCTTTACAGAAAGTTGTATTCAGCAGATTAAGGTAGGATAAATTAGTTCTGTATGACCTTGGGTAAGAATAATTTAACAATGATTGAACAACAAATATTTGCTTCAACAGTGAGATGAGTGGCATACAAATTTAATAAATAAAGGAATAAATCATTATGAGCTTTTTTATTTCTTTGTTTTTGTTTTTGTTATTTTCTGTGCTATTTCATTTTGCTTGGTTTACTATCATTTATTATTGAACTTATTGTTTACTTTTATGTTTCTGCTATATATTTAAAAGCAGTTAGTTGTGTTTAAAGCAAACCTTCAAAAAAAAACACACATGCATGGCTAATTGCAATGTAGTAAGTGGTACCAAGTGATCAAGTTGCTGTGTGCTATGATTTTAGTGTAAAACAAAGCAAGAGCTTAAAAATTGCTTTGTTGGTTATATATATTTACTGCCAGGGATGAGAGGGTCTTGTGAGCATCTTCAACTCACGGGCCAAAATACTTTAGCTGCCTTTAGTTATTCTGCAGTTGGACTTTGAAGAATTCTATAGGCTGCCATTTCTAGAACTATAGTTGGAAGAAGTTATATCAGAATTGAGTCAAAAACTCTCCTCAATGTTGGACTCTGACTGAGGCTTCCTTTTCAAATGTCTAAAGTATCTTGCGTGAATAAAACTGTTGATTTGACCATTGTCAAATTACTCTTACTCTACAGCTTTTCTTTCCTAACAATCAAATAAAATCTGCATTATAAGCACTACTGTGTGTCCCACCCTCCAGTTAAATAGAGTAGGTCAGGTTGTGATTTTCTTCATTGTGACATCCTTTCAGGAATTTAAAAAGTACTGTTACATTCCCTTCCTTTTCTATTTTTAGGGTTAAGCATTACTGTTTTTCTTTCTTGTATTTAGTCTCCAGGTCCCTAATCATCCTCCTTTTCATTCTTTGTATATATTTTTCTGAATGATTCCTTCCTAGAATGTGGAGCCCAGAACTAAATTAAAGCATTTGATATAAGGTCTGACAAAGGTGTAATAAATGAAAAATTTCCTCCACATAACTTAGAAATTATACTTCTATTGATGCAACATAAACTTAAGTTTGCATTTTGTGTGTCAACTCTAAGATGTATTTGATGCACACAGTTACCAAGGCAAGTGTTCCCATTTGATAATGTTTTCTTAACTTCTCAACCTTGATAAATTTAAGATGTGTGGACTTCAATTCCCAGAATTCCCTAATCAGCATGCAGACTGAGGATTTTTGGCTATTGAAGTCCACACAGGTGAAAGTTGCCAAAGTTGAGGAACATTGTTCTAAGTGAAATGAGACACTTTGCACTTGTCCTTATTCAGTTTCTTCTTGTTATTTTCAACCCATTTCTTTAATCAAGATAATTTTGTTTCTGTTTTCTGTCATATTAACTATTCCATTTATTCCATCAGGCACAATAATATGGGCTATCCCTGAACCTATTTATATTGTGAGTGCACAGCTGCCAATAATACAGGTACTCCTCAATGTATGACTGGTTGCTTAGCAATCATTCAAAGTTCTGATGGACCTACTTGGGGGGTGCTTACAACCCAGATTCAAAGTTCCTATGATCAGCTTCCCCCCCCCATGGTCATGTGACCACATTTTGGGCCCTCGGCTACTAGGCTGCATTCACAGCTGTTTGCAGCATCCCACAGTCATACATTCACATTTTAGAATGATTTTACTGAAAATTGATATTTACTTGCACCTTTCAGCAAAATCTCACCCATAGCAAACTATTGGTTCAGTTAACCACGGCATTAACTTAATGACCACATATTTGCTTAATGACCATGGTGATTAGCTTAACAAGTGCTATAAATAAGGTCATAAAATCGAGTTGGTCACATAACTGACCCATTTATAACCATCATTAGTTAGGACTGTGACTATTACAGTCATAACTCAAGGACTACCTGTTTCCTGATAGGTATTGTCTCCATCATTCTTGGTTTGAAATCAAAGCATCAACTACTGATAAATTAGGAAAATGGTTTTGGCTGAGACTGTAGTAGTGGGTCTAGAATGAAGCTATACAGTATAGGAACCACAGGGCTACCAGAAAAACAGCAGCTGTATGCTCAGTTACAGTTCTAACTTGATAATGGGCAATACAATTCATTTTTGTCCTAATGCCATCATTTATTCTATTTTCCCCTTAGTGACTGGCTACCACTGATAGCTGGCTAACATCATAGCCTGAAATCATTTCATTCAGAGAATGATGGAAGCAAATAATGCTAGGTTTTTCATGCCTGGTGGCAACTCCATGCTTCTTAAAATGCACATAAACTAATGCTGATTACTTTGTACTTAAAAAAAAAATCTTCTCAATTTGAAAAGGAAAAAAACCACAATAAAGGAGCTTTGGTTTTTTTCCCCCTCTTCTCTCTCTCTCTCTCTCTCTCTCTCTCTCTTTCTTTCTTTCTTTCTTTCTTTCTTTCTTTCTTTCTTTCTTTCTTTCTTTCTTTCTTTCTTTCTTTCTTTCTTTCTTTCTTTCTTTCTTTCTAACTCAGGAAAATATTGGACAAATTTTCATGAGTGGGGAATACCATTTCTTGCTTGGTTCCAAGATGGCTAAAGTCTCAAAGGTGCTTTTCCTAAAGACAACTGGAATTTCTTGGATTTTTTTCTTGAAAAAGAAGCAGAATGTTTTCAAGAAAAAAACCCAAGAAGGTCCAGTTGCTTTTTGGAAAAGCACCTTTGGGACAACCATGGTCTGGATGATTGAGAATCTCCACAGACAAGATGGCTGAAGGGTATGTGGCTTTCTTGCAGACCCAACTGCAATTTTCCTGGTTTTTCATACTACATTAATCATATTACTTTATATATTATTTTTATTAGACCACTTCTATAATTGCCCATCTTGCTACTGCAACTCTGAGTGGCTATTTATTCCCAAAGAAAGACATCAGGAGGGAACTCCTCCTATTTGCTTTTTCAGATCAGTGTGGGCAGCTAGAGAGGCTGCAGACTGGAAAAGGAAAACAAGCAACAGTATATCAGTATTATGAACACTGAATTCAACATGTCTTCTCCAACATGGCATTCTCCAAAGGCTCCCTGCAAATTCTGGGCATCGTGGTGCAAAACCTCAAGAGGATGCCAGTTTGAAGAAGGCATTGGAAGCAGCTCTTTAGATCCCAGCCAAAATCTACAATGGTTAGCAAATAGAAAGATTTAAAATATTATGAAACAATGAAGCGCTAGAGGAACAAATACCCAAATCCTTCATGAGATAATAATTAGAGAGGAATCACATCAGAATTCAAATGGGGAGACATCCCATGCTTAGCCTGGCATGCAAATGTTGTGGCTGCTGTGGTTGCAGGAAATGTTTGCTTTCTTGAAGAGATAGCATGATGGAGTGATGGTCCAATAAAAACAAGGCATCGTTTCCCCCACTTTGGAATCCAACATGTCAGGATTGCACAGAGATTGCAAAATGGATGAGAATTATGAAAATCGGAACAAACGTATGCTTTTCTATACTACTAGTTGTGGCAGCAACGATTACAGGACTCTTATGTCATATGTATGAGCGGGTATCACTGTGGGTGCAAAGCCTAGCCCAGAGAAGAAAAGGAACAAGTCAAATGTGGTGGGAGAAGGTAAGATGATTGAGTTGAGGGTAGTTAAACAATGAGATCAGCTTGGAGAAAGTAAGGGAGGTGA
>NW_015396484.1:0-3494 GCF_001527695.2 Protobothrops mucrosquamatus
CCTCCTCCCCTCCTTCTCTCCTTCCTCCCCTCCACCTCTCCCCCTCCTCCTCCCTTACTTCAGCCTTTGGCCCCAGAGATGCTAAGTAATTAATTCCACTGCCTTTGACAAAAAGTTCTGTGACATGAACCTTGTAAATACTTAGCTCTGTCTAACTGCTCTTGATTTATCATAATGGCCCGTTGAGAACCTCAATTTCTTTTTTTTTTATTTAGAAGTGAGTAGGAAGATTGTAATTTTGATGGAAGCCCCCTATGAAGGTGAGGGGAGTGGGATGTGCTTCTCCTGGTCCAGCCTCAGCTCTTTCTTCTGGGGCCACCAAAAAAACAACAACATCTCTTTGTGCTTTGGTAATAATCGCAGAGAAAGACCTGCAAATCCATGGACCTTTGGAGTTTTCCAAGGTCCCTTCCAACTTTATTATTATTATTATTATTATTATTATTATTATTATTATTATTATTATTATTATTATTGTTGTTGTTGTTGTTGTTGTTGTTGTTGTTGTTATATCTTCTAAAGAAGGAAACCATACCAAAGTAGCTTTCTTGATCCCAATCCAGCCATGCTCAATGGCTCAAACACATATACACAGACACAAACACACACACACACATATGCAATTTAATCAGATATAAATATTTCTTAATGGGTACAATTTTAAGAGGTGGCTGTGGCTGAAGGAAAGAAGGGCCAGAAGTAACAGTTACAACAACAGCAACAACCACCACCACCACCACCACCACCACCACCACCACCACCACCACCACAACAACAACAACAACATAATAATAATAACAATAGTAATAGTAATAGTAATAGTAATAATAACAATAAAATTGGAAGGGACCTTGGAGGTCATCTAGTCCAACCCCCTACTCAGGCAGGAAAACCTATACCATTTTGGACAAATGGCTGTCCAGTCTCTTCTTAAAAAACTTCCAGTGTTGGAGCATTCACCGCTTCTGGAGGCAGGTTGTTCCACTGGTTAATTGTTCTCACTGTCAGGAAGTTTCTCCTTAGTTCTAGATTGCTTCTCTCCTTGGTTAGTTTCCATCCGTTGCTTCTTGTCCTGCCTTCAGGTGCTTTGGAGATGAGCTTGACTCCCTCTTCTTTGGGGCAGTCCCTGAGATATTGGAACACTGCTATCATGTCCCCCCTCGTTCTTCTCTTCATTAAACTAGACATACCCAATTCCATCAGCCGTTCCTTATATGTTTTAGCCTCCAGTCCCCTAATCCTCTTTGTTGCTCTTCTCTGCAAGTAATACCATAGTACTTTTATTCTTTTGATTTCATTCATAAATTGGGAAATAAATTGTGGGAACTTGTTTGCCTAGACACTCCTGTCCCTTTCTTCTTTCTTCTGATGGCTTCATAATGTATTTGTGACACACCACAACTTCCGTGGGTATGCTTTTATTAGTCTTCCATGGACCATCCCTGAAACTCAGAAATGTTCTCCAGAGGGCTGGAATGGAACAGTCCTCTCAATCCTTCCTTTGGAAAAAAATCTATGGACCGTGCGGCATTCAATAAGTCATTCCCGATAAACGTGGGGCAGATGTCATACTCGTGTTTATTAATGTTGTGGAACATTTCTCTGTATGGCAAAGAGCCCTAAAGTGGGTTGCAAACGAACAGGAGGCTAAACACAACAATGACAAAATAATGACCTTGTTTCATGTCGCTTCGCCTCTCGGATTTGCTTGGTGTGCAGATGTGAAATGTTTATAAGCTAGATTGATGCAACCTCACCTCTCCTTGGTGCCGTAACAGGCAGAACAATTCACAGGTTAATTACTCCATAATGCAGTGAGGAAATGGCTGTCCATGTAGTGAAATCCTTGTAAACATTTTGGCTTCTGATGGTGTCATGCCTCCCTCGGAGCCTGAATCTGCGGAGGAAAATGAGCTGGAAGGGGATCCTGTGGAGGTCGAGGGAGAGGTGTCTGTGGCTTCAGAGGAATGTGGAGAAGAGCAGGCCGAGGCAGGCCAGGGCCCTTCAGGATTGGAACAGGAGGAACAGGAGAGGCAGAGTTCAGGCGATGAGCAAGGGCCACCCCCACCTGATCCTAGAGCACGGAGAGTGGAGGCTCAACTACTCGGGAGGAGAGCGTCCCGCCCCTCTCCACAAGGCACACCTGGAGACTGAGATTTAAGGAGATGCTGTGGGGAGAGGCATTTGTTGGGAACAAATGCTGATTCTTTGGAGTTTTGTGTTGTTGCTGATCTCTTGTTCTGTGACTTCTGTTTGGAAACCCGGAAACTCTGACCATTGGACTGGCTGACAACATTGCTTGGATATTTAAAGAACTCGGACTGTATTTTGGATTCCCTTCTGAAACTGCTCAGGCAAGCGTGTATTCACACCGACTCGTTAGGTTTATGATGTATGTGTCATTCTTTCTTATCTCCATGGCCTTGAGTAAATTCCTCTTCTACTCAGACTGTATGTGAAACTACTTGCAGCCAGAGGCGGCTGAAGGTGTGTCTTCCTTTGTTTGGAGGCTTGCCAGAAATGTGGGAGCATTTGGGGAACATTTGGAGCAATTAAAGGGCGGTTTGAATTGCCAGCTGACTTCATTGCCTCTAAGCTGTGCCCTGGGTCATCACAGATGGCGCCTGAATATTGTTAGGTTAGCGATAGTGGTAAATATCTGTCGCTTGGGTGTAGGAGGTTCTCTGAGCTTACGGGTGGGTTTTCGAACATCTCGCTACCAGTCTAGATAACCTCTTCATTGGAGTGTAAGGCATGTGGGTGTTGGTGTTCTTCTGCTTATAAGGGCTTTGTGTGGTCTGTAAGTCTTGTGAAGGGGACGTCATGTCAGGTGAGGGTCTTGGGATGGGTCTTGTGATGGGTCAAGTGTGGGTCACGTCAGGTGAGATTCTTGTGATGTGTCTTTTGATGGGCTTTGTGATGGGCCTTGTGAGGGGTCAGGTGTGGGTCACGTCTGGTTTGGGTCTTGTGATGGGTCTTGTGAGGGGTCAGGTGTGGGTCACGTTTGGTTTGGGTCTGGTGATGGGTCTAGATTAGTGTAAATTATAAAGTGTTAATACCACTTTATAATGCTTTGGTTAAGAACACACTTGGAATCCTGCATCCAGTTCTGGTCACCACGATGTAAAAAAGATGTTGAGACTCTAGAAAGAGTGCAGAGAAGAGCAACAAAGATGATTAGGGGACTGGAGGATAAAACATATAAGGAACAGTTGCTGGAACTGAGCATGTCTAGTTTAATGAAGAGAAGGATGAGGGGGGACAGGATAGCAGGGTTCCAATATCTGAAGGGCTTCCCCAAAGAAGAGGGAGTCAAGTTATTCTCCAAAGCCCCTGAAGGCAGGACAAGAAGCAACAGATGGAAACTGATCAAGGAGAGAAGCAATCTGGAACTAAGGAGAAACTTCCTGACAGTGAGAACAATTAATCAGTGGAACAACCTGCCTCAAGAAATTGTGGGTGCTCCAACACTGGAGGTTTTTAAGAAGAGATTG
>NW_015396484.1:6477-8230 GCF_001527695.2 Protobothrops mucrosquamatus
GTCTTCATCCTGGTTCATCCAAGCCGGGAATAAATAAGCAAACATGGCGACTGCTTTGGGAAGAAGGTTACAGTTTATTGCAGAAGAAAGATGGTCCTTGCAAGAAGGAGCAGAGGAGAAGAAAGAGGCTGAGCACATGGGTAGAAGGTTTTTTATACCCCCTCTAGCCCTGTTTGGAATAGTTTCCTGTTCCTGTTTCCTGTTCCTGTGGCATGAACCTTGAGTGTTTTTCTAGGCCTTGATATCTGTGGTTTAATCCTATTATCAAATCCTGGTTCCCAGGTGATGGGGCTAATGACTCCTAGAGTTTGGGTAGGGTATGCAGATTTTCTCTTTGTCGTCTTGATTGCTCTGGCTTCAACTTTCTGATGGTTTTACATCTGCATTTGTATGGGGCTAGGTCTTGCTTGAGGCAGAGAGATTTGGAGCCAAAGTTGGTTTCTGCTTTTTAAAATACTTTTGAGGAAATATATATTTCTGCCCTTTTAATATTTCCTTCTCTGGGGCTCTGACTTCCCACACTTAGTAGTTCCTTCTGGTGTATGGACTCCTCGCTGGGGGTCCTGCAGTTGCTTTCTGATCTTTGGTCCTTGAACTCTCAGCTAGCAAGATCGCTTTTCAGTTCCTGACTGTTCGGTACACGACTCCGTTAGGCATCTCTTGGGCCATCTTTGGCATTAGGTGCTGGGAGGCGTTTATATTTGCAAAGATCAGAATTGTGCAGGCAGCAGTATTCAGAACGTTAACAGAATAAAAAAAATGCAGAATAACAGAGTTGGAAGGGAGCTGGGAGGTCCTCTAGTCCAACACCCCGTTCAAGCAGGAGACCTTACACCATTTCAGACAAGTGAATGTCCAGTTTCTTCTTGAAAGCCTCCAGTGATGGGGCAGCCACAATTTCTGGAGGCAAGCTGTTCCAGACAATTACAATTATTACCACTTTACAATGCCTTGGTAAGGCCACACTTGGAATACAGCATCCAGTTTTGGTCACCACGATGTAAAAAAAGATGTTGAGACTCTGGAAAGAGTGCAGAGAAGAGCAACAGAGATGATCAGGGGACTGGAGGCTAAAACATATGAAGATCAGTTGCTGGAATTGGGTCTGTCTAGTTTAATGAAGAGAAGGATGAGGGGGGGACGTGATAGCAGCGTTCCAATATCTCAGGGGCTGCCCCAAAGAAGAGGGAGTCAAGCTATTCTCCAAAGCGCCTGAAGGCAGGACAAGAAGCAACGGGTGGAAACTTAATCAACGAGAGAAGCAACCTAGAACTAAGGAGAAATTTCCTGACACTGAGAACAATTAACCAGTGGAACCATTTGCCTCCAGAAGCGGTGAATGCTCCATCACTGGAAGTTTTAAAGAAGAAATTAGACAACCATTTGTCTGAAATGATATAGGGTTTCCTGCCTGAGCAGGGGGTTGGACTAGAAGACCTCCAAGGTCCCTTCCAACTTTTTTATTATTATTATTATTATTATTATTATTATTATTATTATTATTATTATTATTATTATTATTATTATTATTATTATTATTATTATTATTATTAGTGGAATTTAGGAGTCTGCTAAAGAATAAAAGACCCTCTTCCCCTTTTTCCTTTTAGCCTAAAGAATGATGAAGAGAGAGAATGCCTACCCACGGGAAAGGTTAGTTCAATTAGAAGCCTGCCGCCCCCGTAGGAAACAAATGCTTCTTTCAAGGCCATTAAATTATTCAGGATTAATTAGGGGAGAGTGAAGATTACTT
>NW_015396484.1:11747-13731 GCF_001527695.2 Protobothrops mucrosquamatus
ATGGTGCCGGGAGTGGTGGGTTTTTATACCTTCTTGGGCATTTGTGTTTGGAGTTCTTCCTGTTCCTGTGGCATGAACTTTGACCTGTTCTTTTGGTATTTTGATGGTGGTGGGTTAATCCTATTATGTCCTAAAGGTCATGTCCTGCTTCCCTGTGGCTGTGGCTGATGGCTTACTTCCTGTGTTGGATTTTTTTTTTGGGGGGGTGAGGGGTTGTTGGTTCTAGGGATCTTTGTCTTTCGAATCCCATCAGCTCCAAGCTTCCTGGCTCCAGTCTTTCTGAAAGGATGATCAAATCTGCATTTCTGCAGAGCTGGCCTGCTTTGTTTCTGCTTGGGGCTATTAAGAAAACCTGGGCCTGGTTTTCTGTCTTTTTAATATCTGCCCAAATATTTCTTTCTCTGGTTCCAACAGATGAAACTCTTCAAAGAACTTCGAGGCATTGTTTACCTTAAAGAATCTTTATTCGAGCAGCATAATTTCGGCACTTACACAGCCAAAGCTAAAATCTGAATTCCCCTCCGCTGAGCACATAGCATCAAAGCACAATTCCCTCCTCTAATTCACAGTCATAAATCACATTCTCCAATTAGTTTGAAATGCGGGCTTTCCACCCAGTTCTCTAACCCCGCCAATTCTTATCATCTCTGATTTAAAAAACCTGGGTTCTCACACTAGTTACAGTATTATTATGTCTAACTAAACTCCCCATGCACATTCCTCCTCCTCCCCCCCACAGTATCATCTAATTCTAACTCTAATTCTAAGAGTAAAACACAAGAAGGAAAATGGTTGCATCTCCATATGTTGTCAAAGCAAATACATCCGATGTTAGCAACGCTGACAACATCTTCATAGTCTCCTTTTGGTATAAATTGAAAGCCTCTACTGGGAATGGAATGGAAGCAGAAGCCATTGTTTCCTCTTTCTTGAAGTTGTCACCATCGGGTAAATCAACTCGGCTTTCCTTGTGAAGAAATAAAGGGAGAGCAAAGAATAATTAAACATGATTTAGAGAGACTGTGGAGCTAACAGACACATGGTAAATGCAGGGGGCTGGGGTGGAGAGAAAGGGGCCATCAATAACCACCGCACACAAATTCCCCAAAGAAGATGGAAGGATTTAATAAGAAAGATCCTTTCACATGGAACCCGAGGGGAACTCGAAGCCTTATTGTCTTCAAAAGAGTTAGGCTAGCAGAGGGGAATTGACAGTTTATTCATAATCTTAAAAATCCATAGCCTGAGGGCTTGGAGGAACTATAAATGTCGATAAACAGCGCTCGTTTCATATCAGGCTTTGTGCCAAAAAAAATAAAAAATAAAATAGCTCCCCCGAACAACAAAGACACAAAGATTGAATGAGCGTCATTTATATATATAAAAAAAGTTAATTGTCGAGATTTTCTGGGAACAGTTATTTCCAAGATGTTCCCGCCTTGAATCAATCGTTGACCGTCGTCTTGGAGCTGAATAGCTGATGCTCAGAGCTTTGAATAAAACGTCCCCATCTCTACCCATCTGCCTTCCCTCAATCAGAGCAGAGCTGGAAGGGACCTTGGAGGTCTTGTAGTCCAGCCCCATGCTCAAGCAGGAGATCCTGTACAGTTTCAGACAAGTGGCTGTCCAGTCTCTTCTTGAAAACCTCCAGTGTTGGAACATTCACAGCTTCTGGAGGCAGGTTGTTCCACTGGTTCATTGTTCTCACAGGCAGGAAATTTCTCCTTAGTTCTAGGTTGCTTCTCTCATTGAAGCTGGGAACTACCAACTTTTAGCATGTCTAACTTGTCAGGCTTCAGATTTGTGGCTATCACCCTGTCCATTATATCATTAACTGAAGTGAACAAACCCCACCTCCCTTCTAGCACTGATGATGTTACCTAGTCTGGTAATGAAATGTCTACAAGAAAACCACCAAGCTTAAAGAGCACCAAAGAAGCCACAGCCCTCCTCCTCCTCCTCCTCCTCCTCCTCCTCCCCCTCC
>NW_015396485.1:0-4618 GCF_001527695.2 Protobothrops mucrosquamatus
AAGCACGAAGCTGAAGACACCAGCCTGAAGATGACGAATGTGACTTCGTCGAAACGTCGCCAAGGTACTTTTAATTCTACGCGGGAGAAAACCCGAATAACTAAAGACCTACATATATATATATATATATATATATATATATATATATATATATATATATATATATATATATATATATATATATATATATACACACACATATATTCATACATGTATAATACATGAATACATATGTATATATATGTATATATTAATTAATTAACGCATGAATGAATGAAAATTGGGATCAAACCAAATGAATGCAAATGGCCAGCAAAATGTTTTTCTTTCAAGATTAATAGAATTAGGAACTGCACTCGTGCTTTAAGGAAGAAGGTAGGACTAAATGCATGTAATCCTCTCACCATGTAAGTGATTGGTGACCATTTCTCAAGGATCCTACAAGAAAGGGTCTTCATTACCTTTGTTCTTGTAAGTGTATTCTTATATTAGCAGAATTCTGTAATAACATCTAGTTATTACAATGGTGAAGAAGACAACCATTATAGGCTTATATTCACATTTTTGCAATATCATTTGGGGACACAAGGGGGCCCCAAGCACTTACACTGCATCTGGAGGTTTCATAAATGTACAATGTGTGGAATGTCATAATTCTTTATGTTAATCCCACCAAAGCAACACAGATACTTTAATAGCCACAATGGCTATCCATTTCAGCAAGACATAAGAACTTCACAGACAATTGTCAACAGTTCTATAAAAATCAGATAGAAGTGGGAACTCTTCTCTTATTTGGAAGGTTATGAAACCTGCAGAAATAATTAACATCTTGGCCTGATGACATTAATGTAACCAAAGTTTGTAAATTGAGTATTTGCCCCTGATTATTTTTTCTGCAAACATGTCCTATAGATTAGCTTTTCTCACATGTTCTACAGATTTCCTTAATCTTTCTTGACATCAAGGAGAGATTATTTTGTTGTTTAGAATGATAGGTGAACCCAGATTTATCTATCAATAAATAATAATTTAATACAGAATGTAACCCACTTACAGGGCATATTTTTTTCTTCAGCAGTGATCAGACCACTGAGTGCGTCAGGTATTTCTCAAGGATTTTAAAATTTACATTTAGATTTATGCTTTAAAAAAATCATATCTCTGTTCCTTGGTTTATCTATATGCTTTCTTGCAAGAAAATATTATTTTCTAAATATTTTACGACTCCTGAAAAACTCCTTATTTACGTACAACAGTGTAAATAAAAAACTGCTGAATATCTTGATGGTGTTGTTTTGATTACATGTGGGATAGTACCCTTAATGAGTAATAGATCAATGAAATCTGTTCCTAGTCTTCCTATCATTTCTGTAGATCCAGGTCCGTGACTGACAAAGGAGCTATCATTTATGCAGAAAGAGGACAAACCTTTTAAAAATTTGGACTTTCTGAATAATTTAGGATGCCAGCTGTCCTATATTAGCATGTTAAGGCAAGTATCTCACCAAAGGAAGAAGAGCACTGGGTCACAACTCTACAATCTCTATCTGTTCTTCTAGAAATTCTCTTTGTATTTGTAGAATCCATAGATTATAGATTTTTGTAGACCATAAAATTATGTACTTCATAGACCATGTATGAATTATGTGCTGCACGGAGCACATGTGCTGCTTCTTACCTACCCAAATTACTCACAGACATCCCCTCTCTTCTGATATGTCATTCATATCCCTTTGCAATTTTCTTCTTAAGGAGGCTGAAGGCAGAAGGCATTTCCCCCCTGTGGTTTCTATGAGATTGCAGGTCATGCAACTATGCAGGACAGTCTGGGGATTGTCAAAAGTCCCAAAGCTGCAGAAAGAAACGTCTCTTGAGAAATGCTATCAAAGATGTGTTACTGTGTAAATAGTAGTTATATCCAAAATAGCCTTTTCCTTCTTTAGTCTCTAAGGACAAAATCTACCTACTGGAATTGTGACTCTAGTTTTCTGAAGAAAGATTAGGCCTGGAAGATATGTGTCATTGTGTCAGGAAGAGAAAGAGAGATGCTTTTAACAGTTGCAGAAGCCACTTTCTTCTGTCATTTTATTATCTCTTTTCTTGTAGAATCAAAAGTCTAAGCAGAGCTTTGTAAGCAGAATAAGCTGCTGTGAAGCTGTGCATAATATAGCATAAGTACCAGAGGAGAGAGAAAGCTGGTAACAAATGTAAGGAAACCCAACTCCTGGAGGCAGCCTATTTGCATGTTGGAAAAAGTTGCAACCCATATATTATTATAGTAGTTAGAATATATTGAAGATGACACATGTGCTTCAAGATATGTACCTTCTCATCATCAACCTTCAGTCAGCACATATCTGAGTGCAGAGTCAGTCTGACCACTTGTAGCTCTTAGAATGATATGAATACAAGCAGATACGGCATATCTGAATGCAGGTCATTCTGACCAGTGTAGCTTTTGGAATGATATGAATAGAAGCAAATTTATTTTTAAAAATGAAAAAAAAAATCAACTCTGGAATATTTTATTGCATGAGCGTTAAACAACTGATTGCTTAGACATGGGTTTTATTGATGCCAGATCTGCAAAATTAGATTTATCCTCAGCTAAAGGCTTGAACTAGACCGGAGAATGGATTGCTTCCTCTGGGGAGAATTTATACTATATTTTGACAGATGAAACTTTACAAAAGAAATTTGTTCACCTTTCCTAATTGATGTAATAACTAGGCTGAGTAGTTAGTGATGTTGTACTGTAACTACGTGGATCTGGATTTGCAATCCTTGACTTGAAAACTTGCAGAAAAACTCATGGTACTTTCCTGTTTCCACATTGCTTGGCATCTCCAGTTCAACATTTTCAACTTACTAGTGCTGCTGCTGTAGATTTTAATACTGTATATATGTCATTTGCCGCATCACTGTTTTCAAACTTGGGAAAGCAGAAGCTTTGTAGTCAACTTACAATCTCTTATTCTTTGCTCACTCTGTATTGTCATATTGTGCGAACCATGGCTTATAGCAGGGGTAGTCAACCTTGGCTCTTTTATGACTCATGGACTTCAAGCTGGCTCAGGAATTCTGGGAATTGAAGTCCACGAGTCATAAAAGAGCCAAGGTTGACTACCCCTGGCTTATAGTAACAAAGAATAGAATAGAATAGAATAGAATAGAATTCTTTATTGGCCAAGTGTGATTGGACACACAACTTTAGTAACTTTAATTACAGTATTCAAATCCTCTTTGGAGTTCCCACATATACAGGAGCCAAACCTTGATTTAGAGCTTCCACGTTTATCCAGGATCTTCCCCACATGCAAAATAAACACCTGTTGTATGAGGAGAAAAGTGCTAGTTCTTACCTGACGTGAGAGTAGAATAACAAAGGAAGCAATTGAGCCACAGGTGCAGCAATGAAAATAAATAGCCTGAAAGTCAGCATGGGGAGTTTGAGGGGAGACAAAAGTGAGAGTGCTTATTGTGGTCTCCTTGTTTCTGAGACTATCTAAAAGTGGAAGATACTTGAAAGTGAGTAGTGAGTGCAAATGTTGCAAGCAAATGCTGAAATGGAAGTAATTTAGAGAGAAAAGGAGTTTTCGCTTGCTTCAAGAGTTGGAGAGAAGCCTACTATCCTTGCTTTGCTTTCGTCACTCTAGGAATGTGGAGGATGTGTCCCTGTGATAGAGAAATTATCCTATGCACTTTATGCATTGTATTTTTTCTGCAATCTGAGACTGTTTTTATTGTTTCTCTCCCCGTCCCCATGGCTGTAGAGCAGTTTGTGCATATATATGCAGATATGGGATCAGCTAATTTTATAAATGGAGTGCATTTCATTTCATTATTCAATTTTTAATCCTGACTTTACCCATTTTCGACTGTGATCTCAGGCCATTTTGTTTGTAATGTGTGTATACCTTGCACAAATTTTTGCACATATACAAGTGGTGTTATATACCCACAACTGTTGGAAATAAAATCCAATCTTGGCTATCTTCTTCCTTGAACACTTTTTTTCTCTTGGATTTTTTTCAGTTTATTCATTCTCCCTGTTTCTGTTTTCTCTGCTACCCAGGTTGATTAAAATGAATAAAATACAAGGCAAATATTGAAACAACTTTCTAATTTTGCATTAGAGCAAAAGTGTATCAGACTGGGACCAAAATGAACCAGAATCCAAGCGTACTCAGCCACAAAACTTGCTGATTGATTTGGAGCAGTGAAGTCCAGGATTTTGCGAAGGTATAAATGGATGGATTAATCCTCCTGCATTAAAGTCCTAAAAATATAAATAAAGAGTAGAAATATATAATGGAAACCCTGGCACAGAAGAAAACTGAATAGCTATGCTGCCAGTGTGACTGTGATATTGTTGCTTATAAATTATGGTTTGTGCTTTGATATGTTGGACACCCGGATAATTGTACTTGATTCAGGAAATCATGTTTAAATAATTTAAATGATTACACTTGATAATATACTAGTTATATCTGTTAACTCTGAGATCAGTATTCTTCCAGGCAGGATATAGTTACATTTCTGCCATTCCATATCTGAAAAATAAGTGTGCTTTTCATGATCAAACAATCAATCTTGAAATGAATAATAGATTTTA
>NW_015396485.1:7142-8228 GCF_001527695.2 Protobothrops mucrosquamatus
GGGGGGGGGGGGGGGGGTGACTTACCACAATTCCCCCCTTTGTGCCATAAGAGTGTGGGTGACACACTTTTACTGGCACAAGATTAAAAATTGATCTGGTCAGGGAGACTTGTTGGGAGCTTCAATGGGAGCTCCAGGATGTGGGGAAACAAGCTTTTAAACTGTTAATGCAGGAAGGAGAAGACACTAATAGATGCAGCAGCAAAAGATCCATCCAGTGGCTCCCAAAAGAGGAGCTTCCAACCCATAAAGGTCTAAAAGTCAAGGAAAAAGTTCTGTTACATGGAAAAGAAATTTATAGTATTCAATATTCTGTGCCAATTCTTTTTAAATATTTGATGTCACTTTGAGCTTCCAGTCAGGTTTGCACATTTCCCCAAAATTCTTCACAGCCATGTTTGTCTCAATACATAACCACTGGCTGCCTATTTTCAAGGGTTGCTTCCTGACTTAGCTCTTAGTTTAGTACATCCAGGGTTTGTGAGGTCCAATTAAGGTTTGCCAGTGTGCAAGCCAGACTATTAATATTTCTTAAATTGCACACAGTGAGCCTTAGGACTCCCAGTATGAGTCCACCAGTGCAACATATTCTGGGCTTGGTTTTATAGATCTCTTTTCTGTTACCTCCTCGGTGATGGCATATGAATTGCAAATCACCTGAGGGGGCCTGGTTCCCTCCTCCTTGGAATTTGCAGGAAGGTCTGCATACAAACTTTAGTGCCACAGAGCAAGAACCAGCCTAGGGACCTTTACTGAAAGTAGGTGAAGGGGATAGCTTTTGTGTGATTCTGAATGGTGTGTGTGTGTGTGTGTGTGTGTGCGTGTGCGTGTGCATGTGCAGCTACTTCTACTTCTATCCTAGACAAATTTTCTTCCCACCAGACAGGAGTCCAAGGTGTTCAGTACTTGCAATGCCAACCATTCCCAAGCTTGCAATAAGACAGTTGAATGGATTCATGGAGGGATGGCATTTGGGAAATGCCATCCCTCCATGAATCAATTCAACTGGCTTATTGCAATACAAATGAGGCAAGAAAGAAAACCTTACAATGAGTTTCCGCCCTCCCCCATAATCTTCCTAGTTGT
>NW_015396485.1:17679-20451 GCF_001527695.2 Protobothrops mucrosquamatus
AACAGTCTAAATATTGATTTTACACCTGTGTCTTAATGCCGAGCATTTGTAAACTACATTTTTTACTTAACTGCAATTAAGTGAACTATAATCTCATCAGATGGTGGAAAAATCTGCTTTATGGTAGTTAGGGCAGTCTTAGTTGATGAAGCAGCTGAATTTGAAAAATGGCACCTCTTGCAACAGATATGATCTATAAGATCAAGGAATCTTCATACATTACTAATACATGTAAAATACAGACTGATCCAAAAGCCAATGTCACACTTGATTCTTAATACAATAATCTGCCTACAAATAATGTTTTGCTTAAAGTTGCCCAAAAAAAACCCAATCTAAAATTCTCCCTTTTCTTCAGAAGTTGATCAAAATGGCACAATGGAAAGAGAAAAGATTACATTATCCAGCAAGGAAGCAAGATGGAATCCCACAAACCCAGGGACGCAGCAGAATAAATCCTCATTCACTCTAGATAGAAGATCCTGATTCAGTATCTTGTATGCTTTGCAGAGGTTTAGGAGAAACAATACAGTTGCACCTAAGGATGCTTTTTTTCAAGGCAACTGGATTTTCTTGTTTTTCTTTGAAGACATTTTGCTTCTCATCCAAGAAGCTTCTTCAGCTCTGACATGCAATAAGATTGCAAATTCACCATCTTTATGCCTTTGAACATGTTATTCAGTTAGACTACCAGAACAATTACTACTTTACTGGGGAGGGTGTCAGAGAGAGACAGGACAAGCCAGGGAGAGGAGACAAGCATGGAATTAGTCTAGAGCAGGGCTTTTCAACCTTTTCACCCATTGTACCTCTTTTAGGATATGGCAATATCCGAGTACCACCAGTCGCCTAGCAAGGTGTCAAAAACTTGATGACCCCCCCAAAGGAAAAAAGTGATAAAGTACAGGTAGTCCTCGACTTACAACAGTTCACTTAGTGACTGTTCGAAGTTACAATGGCACTGAAAAAAGTGCCCCCCAAGGCACAGCCGAGCAAGACACCTGCCTGCCCACCTGGTAGCGCTCTTCCTCCTGTCCGAGGTTTTCATTGTTGTGAGCATTTCTGTTGAGGATTTGCAGCAGGGGTGAGGTGGGGGTGTTTGGTTTTTTTCCCCCTCGTCTGCTGCGTGGTTGTAGCAGGTTTGGTCACTTCACATGACCCTGGGACACTGTGACCGTCATAAATATGAATCAGTTGTCAAGCATTTTAATGTAAATTACAAGACCCTGGAGATGCTGCAACATTCCATTTGATCGGCGCTTCTTCTGGGCTCAGCAGAAGCGCCAGGATCAGCGCCGAGCTCCAGCTGGAGCCTGGCGCTGATCCTGGCGCTTCCACTGAGCCCTGACAGTCCCGAAGAAGTGCCAATCAGCTGGAAAGTGGCACTGATCCTGATGCTTCCGCTGAGCCCTGACAGCCCTGCAGCTCCAGCCATCTCTCGCTCAGGCTTGTGCGGTACTGCCACCGGTTCAGCTCATTCCCCTCCCCCGCTATCACTTTTCTAGGATGTTCACGTACCACCTGCCAGGTGCCAATGTATCACAGGTGGTACCCGTACCATTGGTTGAAAAGCCCTGGTCTAGAATCATTGTGTAGGCATAAAAAGGCAAATTATGCCCCTTCCCCCTTGAATACTATTGAACCTAGTCTGACCCAGGTGCAAACTGCCAGTCTAGGAAGATTCTTATGAAATAGGTTGAGCAATAAAGTAATTAGTTGAACTTTTTATGTTTGGTTCTGCTTGTTTATATCTGATAGGTGAGCAGAAACTAGATGCTTTTCCAAATATATCAATATATTTCTGAGTTTTCAGTTCTACATAACAGCGAATAAAAAACATTTATTTATTTACTTATTTAATGGATTCATAGGGCTGTGCATCCTGGGTGGCTAACATGATAAAAACTTAATACAATTTAGGATACCATAAATAAAACATGTAAAGTTAAATATAATGACAACTAAGAATAAACTAAGAATAAACCAGTCAACAATAAATACATTTAATTCATGGGATTGACTCTGATGCTTGAAAGAAAAGACAGACCTAAGCTTTACAAAATGCCAGCAAGATTGAGGACAATCTAATTTTTGGAGGAATAGTATTCGAAGAGGCAAGGGTTGAAACCGAAAAGTCATACTTCCTACTTCCTACCAAGTGACATTGTTTAATGTGCCTGTTCTGCCAGATGTGGTGGGTTGGACAGTTGGAGAGGGTTGGTCTCTCAATCTGGCCTCATGCTATGCAGGGCTTTATAGGGACTCATCATCACCTTGAATTGTACTGGGAAGCCTACTGGAATTAGTGCTTTTCATAAAGCAAAAGTTTAACATGGATGTAATGAGACACAGTCATAATTGCTTGCTCCACTGTATTTCTCAAGCTGGAGGGGAAGGTAGTGATTATGCCTGATATATTAATCTGAATATACAATATATCTGTCTGCTATGCAATAGGAAATCTTAATAGAAAGTTATCCTTTAGCGCTAAGTGGAAGGATTAGATTTATTTCTAGTTCTATTGCTTTCGGATCTGCATTGATAGCTATGGCTCTTAATTGTCTAACTGAAGATACTTGTTGATTGGCTTTGGATGGCTGTAAGTTAATTCTTCAATGAGCCCTGAAGTTGGAAGTTTATATTGCTCTTATATGGTTGGCTGCAAATTGGAGAAGCAGCTGGGAGATGCAGTGCAGTCGATGAAAGTGAGACTGCAAGTTTTGTATCTGCTTGGAAAAAACAGGCTTTGGGAAGGTTACCTGCAAACAGATA
>NW_015396486.1:0-3127 GCF_001527695.2 Protobothrops mucrosquamatus
GATTTTAGGTAGGGATGATTTTAAGAAAATTTTAATTGACACACAGCTTCTAATATTTGGCTTTTAATTTGGTTTTATGGGGTTTTTTGTTCTTTGATGTATTTTGTTTGTCTGTTTTAATATGCTGTGCACCGCCCTGAGTCCTACGGGAGAAGGGCGGTATATAAATTAAATTATTAAATTAAATTAAATTAAAATCATCATCATCATCATCATCATCATCTGTGAAGCTAGTCTGCTTCATCAAAGCTTTGTGTGATCACCGGGGTCAGATCTGATCCAGGAACAGCCCAGATGCAACATATGGAGGGTCCTCTGTCTGCAATCTTGAAAGACCTCCAGGTGCATCTTTCCAGATATTAATGCATGAGGTTTCAAGCAGCATTTTCCCCCCTGTCTCATCACATACCTCTTTCCTCTTCTACACTGTTGATTTTATTCTCCTTGCTTGGAATACCCATCTTCCTGCTTGGAGGCCACCTCTTACCTTTGCTGGAGAGATGCTTCCATGTTACTGTCGGTTCTGGTCTCCCAAAGGCTAAGCACAGGAGTGTGACACTGCTGCCTTCATTGATGGTGATGTCTGATGAGATGTTTATAATCTGAGGGGGAACTGCAATAAAACAACGGGGAAGGACATCAGTACATTAAGCATTTTATGCTGATGTTAGCAATGGCAGATTCACTTTTCTTGACCTATTCAATATGAAGAATTGCCAAAATAGCACTAGCACTAGCACTTAGACTTATATACCGCTTCACAGTGCTTTATAGCCCTCTCTAAGCAGTTTACAGAGTCAGCCTTCAACAATCTGGGTCCTCATTTTACTGAGCTTGGAAGGATGGAAGGCTGAATCAACCTTGAGCCGGTCAGGATCAGAGGAATAGAATAGAATAGAGCTGGAAGGGACCTTGGAGGTCTTCTAGTCCAGTCCCCTGCTCAAGCAGGAGAACCTATACCAGATAAGTGACTGTCTAGCCTCTTCTTAAAAATCTCCAGTGATGGAGCACCCATGATTTCTGGAAGCAATCTGTTCCACTGGTTAATTGTCCTCACTGTCAGGAAGTTTCTCCTTAATTCCAGGTTGCTTGTCTCTTTGATCAGCTTCCAACCATTGTTTCTCATCCTTCCCTCTGGTGCTTTGGTTGAACAACCTGGCCCCCTTGTGGCAGCCCCTCAAATACTGGAACACTGCTATCATGTCTCCCCTTTTTCTCCTGGCAGTGTGAGCAGAGTTGGCCTGCAATACTGTATCCTAACCACTGTTCCACCACGGCTCTTAAATCAATAAGCTGGATTCTAAAATAAATGGGCAGCAGAACAACTGCGTCCATTTGACGACTCCCAAGGTGTTTTGTTTCAGAAAGAAACATGTTGCCTGAATCGTCCACTGAATTTTAGACTCTGTCACCTGCAGATAGTCCTCGATTTACAAGCACCATTGAGCCCCAAATTTTCATTGCTAAGTGAGACCGTTATTAAGCAGGTTTTGCCCCATTTTATGACCTGTTTTTGCCATACTAGTTAAGTGAATCACTGAGTTTGTTAAGTTAGTAACACGGTTGTGACGTGAATCTGGCTTGCCTGTGCTTGTCGGAAAGTCGCAAAAGGGGATCGCATGACCCCGGGATGCTGCAACCGTCATAACTATGAGTCAGTGGCCAAGTGTCTGAATTTTCATCAGGTGACCATGGGGGTGCTACATTGGTCGTTAAGTGTGAAAAAACAGTCATTAGTTACAATGCTGTTGTAACTTTAAACAGTCACTAAATGAATGGCTGTAAGTGGAGAACTTCCTGTACTAGATTTCATTAACAGATTGCAGACTGTTAGGCTTTCCCATTATTTTCCACTGGGAAAAAACACAATCAAATGTTTGTGTAAATCATCGAAAAGATATAACCCATTTTAAAAACAAAACAAATAAATCTATCAGCAGGAGAAGGGGAGAAAGAGGGGGGGAAAGTCCACAAGGGCAAGATTTTGATCCTGTCCCCATGGAAGCTGGTTCTCCTACTATCCCCTGGCAGGATGTTCTGTAATTCAATTCTGGAAATACAAATACAATGTACATAACTGTCAAAGAAAATGTCAAGTCACAAGTTGAGTTCTGTTCCTTTCCCCCCTCTATTTCCATTTATTATTTCTATTATCTATTTATTATTTCCCTCCATTTCTATTTCCCTCTGTTGGCATGGCGTGCCAAAACAACCAGACACAAAAACATTTCCCCCCCCCCCCCATGCTATCACTCTGCTAAACAACTAATTCCCACAACACTGTCTATGCCGTAGGATGTCAAACCACCTAGTAAGGCTGCATTACCTATTATCCTTCTTATCTTTTCATCTTTCCTATTACCTATTTCCTTAGCTTCGTATGGCTATAACTTTGTCGTTTGTATCTCATGATTTGTGTTGATTGCCTTTGTTTGGTCTCCTATTATGATTCATGTTGTTTGCTTATTGAGTATCCTATGGCCATCCCTGAGTCTGTAACTATGATTTATGATGATTGTATTTTACGATTATGATCATGATTTATCACTTGTTGCTTGTAGGTACACTGAGAGCTTATGCACCGGAGATAAATTCCTTGTGTGTCCAATCACACTTGGCCAATAAAGAATTCTCTATTCTATTCCTTTTTCTCCAGCCTTCCATTCTAATGATATCCCTTGCCTTTCATGGGAAAGAATTCAAAACATTTTGAAATATTTTTAAAAGACGCCTTACTCTTCAGTCTGTTACTCTGCTGCAGGCAATCTAAAACAGAGCAGATCTAAAGGGCAGCTGATACCTTACCAAACAACAAGAAATAAAATAAAATAAATAAAAACAGAAGAACAATCTATGGGGAAAAATGAGTCAGCCTTTCTCAATCTATATATATATATTTCTGTATCAATATTCCCCCCCCCTTTTTTAAATATAAAAGACAGTGACCTGAAAAGATGTTCTTCAAGAATTCTTCTCTGTCTTTGTTGCTTATTCTTCCCCTGAATCATAATCTCATGTTTGTGCCTTCACAATTGGTTGCTATGGTAGTTATTATGGCCTTGATAATGCATTTTGTATCACCACAGGGGGAGGGGAAAAAAAGAGAAATGAAAGCTGGTTCAAGGAC
>NW_015396486.1:6394-8228 GCF_001527695.2 Protobothrops mucrosquamatus
GTCTCCTCAGGGTGCCGTCGGCCAGACAGTGCCGGCTGGCGACCCCAAGGGGGAGGGCCTTCTCTGTGGGAGCTCCCACCCTCTGGAATGAACTGCCCCCAGAGATCAGGGTGATCCCTGATCTCCCTTCCTTCCGCCACGCCCTTAAGACTTGGTTATTCCAGCTTGCAGGACTGGCCTAGGGTAATTTTTAGAGGGGGTTTTAATTATATTTTAATTAGACTATACTTAAATATTTCCTTTTAATTAATTTTAATCCTGTAATTGACATTTGTGTATTTTTAATCGATTGTCAGCCGCCCTGAGTCCACAAGGAGAAGGGCGGGATATAAATTTAATTTAATAATAATAATAATAAAATAACTGGTCCTGCTAAAATGCCCATTTCTGCAAAATGATTAAGCATCACTTCTTAATTTCAGATGGTCCACATCGAGAGACAGAATAATAAGCTTATAATTGGATTCCAGTTGAATGTTCAGGGGAAAAATATCTTCCTAATAGCAAGAACAATGAAAAATATTATGAGAGATCTGGTGACCTCTCGGTTATGGATGGTGTTCGAGCAAAACAGAACAGCCATCTTACCTGGGATACATTAGTTTAGATTTTTGTCCTAAGCAAGGAACTGGGTTTGATCATCTCCTTTCCACCCTGATTCTGCAAATTTATTCATTTTGCCTCTTCCATCCTGGCTAATGAATACCAGCCAGGGTCAGATAAGCTGTTTCTTTTAACAGACTTTTACCCATCCTCTCATAAGATGAGTTTCTTCCATTGGTACCACTTATCCAATTTCTGTACACAGTTCAGATAGATTTAGGATGAAAATATTCATCGCTGCCTCCTTGGTGACATCGCTATGTCACTGGATATGTCCCTGAAGCCCTGAAAGATTTAATCAAGATAAAATAAACTGTGGCCTCCAGTCAACAAAATTTGCTGGCATCTTAGGGGAAAAAAAGAATCAATGAAAACAGATATGGATAGTTGCTTGGCAACCGCTGTAAAGTTTCTCTCTCTCTCTCTCTCTTTCTCTCTCTTTCCCCCTTCCACCTGTTCCTGCTCTCTCCTAAAACAGGATTCCTGCTGATCATAAGACACTGGTAGAAGAGAAGATCATAGTAAACCATGTAGCATCTTTGAATCAGCTGACTACTCGGGAGCAAGTTGGCTTGGCTACTATGCTAGTTGGACTTCCATCATTTTTCTCTCTGAGGTTTTAGTACCAAATGCATGAATGTAATAATGGATGGATGGATGGATGGGTGGATGAAAGCAGAGGGAGGGAGGGAGGGAGGGATGAAAGAAAGAAGAAAGGAAGGAAGGAAGGAAGGAAGGAAGGAAGGAAGGAAAAAGGAAGGAAGGAAGGAAGGAAGGAAGGAAGGAAGGAAGGAAGGAAGGAAGGATTCCAGAGATAAAGCATAGCCTGGATGTTGGCCCATAGAGCAACAGTCCTTGCTGACCAAGGATAGGAAGAAGACAATATGGCTTCATGCTCCTTTTGAAAGGAGCATGGTTTAGACAGTTCCTGGAGGAGTACTCAACACTCAACAACCTCAGAAACCACACAAAACACTTGGATTCCCTACAACATCTTAGAACAGGGGTCTTCAAACCTGCCCCTTTTATGACTTGTGGACTTCAACTCCCAGAATGCCTGGCTGAGGAATTCTGGGAGTTGAAGTCCACAAGTCATAAAAGGGCCAGGTTTGAAGACCCCTGTGTTAGAAGGTAGTAGAAGCTTCATTGTGGGAATGTGTCAAGAGTTCCTCACCCGCCACAATTGCAGGAATCTTGCTGTCCCAGATATCTAAAATTTTGGCATCTGGGG
>NW_015396487.1:0-3009 GCF_001527695.2 Protobothrops mucrosquamatus
GGGGGGGGGGGGGGAAAGGCGAAGCGTTGGGCGAGCTTCTGCTTCCAGGAGGCGAGTCTTTCCCGCAACTTCTCCGGAGCCTCGCCAGCACGTGGCGGAACGTCGAGCCTGATGTTGCGGGGCTGGAAGGTGGGATTCTCCGCCTGGTCTGCTCGGAAGGGAGTCCCGCACCGTCTTAGCGGGGGGGGGGGCGACGACGGGGCTCTGCCGGTGCCCCGGTGTGGCTCCTCGTATAGCGACGGGGGGAGTCCTTCCTTTTTGGTCGGCCCGCTCGGCCCCCCTCCCCCCGGTGGCTACAGCCCTCCCTGCCGCACACTTGAGTCCCCAGAGTAACTTACTCCTGTGCCCTAAACGGAGCTTCTGCCTAAGTGCGAGAGCTCCGGACTTGCTTCCAGCTCTTCTCCAGCAAAGCAGCGGATGATGGGATGATATTAGAAGGCAGGGACCCCCGTCAGTCCTTCGAGACAGACCAGGTCAAAACACAAATCCCAGCAGAAATACTGGAAAGTCTACTTTATTTCATGTAGGCTGTGCTAACAGGAGCCAGGAGGGATCCAAGCCACCTGTGAGCTGGGGAAGGGGATGATGGTGGTTTGCGATCCCCAGCCGTGGCCTGCCAAAGCTGCTTGAAATCTGGCGAAGAGCTTCGGCTTTGCGCCGCTCAGTTTTCCGGAGCTCCTCGATTCCGCTGAGCTCAGCTCTTCCGTGGGGCTGACAGCTCCGATCGGCCTAAAGCCGGGGGATTCCCAGGTTGCAATGAAGGGCGATCGAAGCTGGACGGTCTTCTCACATTCTGAACCGGGGCAAGATCTCCAGGCTCCCTTCCTCCCTCCCTCCGTCTTATCTTAGCACTTATGGCCAACCTGTGCCCTGGTTTTTTTTTAAAACAAAAAAGACAGAGCATAAGTGGCTGCGTTCCTACAACAGGTAATGTTGGGAGAGCTTTTAACCCGTTTCCCTTTTGGGAGGACGGGGAGTAGCTTAGCCTGTTGGGTGAACGGCTCTTGTTTGGTATGGAAACTTATTGTGCAAACTCAACAAGCTGTACTATAAAACATGTATCAACTTAGCCAGGATTTTATTGGTTATTTTTTTTTTTTATCATCACCTTTCCAACGCTTTTGCTGTTCTCCAACAAGTACCCCAGTTCGCAAATTCGAGGTTCTAGCTAAAGGGCAAGTTTTATTCCCAGGATACATTTATCCATGGTTGGTTGCACCAGAACTCAAGTTTCTGGATTTGCAGGAAACCCTAACCCTAAAGTAAGCCAGAGGTCGAATAACATGGTAGACTAAAATGCAGTTGGCTTGTTTGTGGTTGAGCTCTCCTGAAGTCGGTGGGGCCCCTGAGGTCAAAATGGGCTGGGGAATTTGCCATCTCTTCTATCTTGCGCTGTGATTTTTGAAGAACAGCTCAACATTCACCTGCTGACAGGAGTGGCTGGAACTTCCTGGCCCAGAGATAAAGGAAGCTTTTTTTTCTTATGCCATTCTGTTCAGTTTGGTTTTGGGTGAGGAATCCAATTGAAAACAACATTTCTCCCTTTAAAATTCAAGTGGATGAAAGTATAGCTTTGGGTTGTTTCTGAACCACAAGGATTGATTTCTAGCAGTTGTTGAGGGCTAGAGAAATTTGCATGATGAAGGGGCCAAAGTAAGTAGCGATCTCTCTTGGTTCATGCTTTCTTTGAGACTCCAGGATGGCTAGGAATGATGAAAATTGTAATTCCAGACTTCTGCGGAGCCAGGGATAGGCAGAAAAGATTGCTCCTAGCCTTCATGAAAAACTGGAGGTTTAATGTGCCCCTTTCCCCACTTCTGCCTGTTTGCAAATGAAGTACAGTTCATTTCTGGCTTAAGTTAGCAACCTCTCAGTATAGTTTCTCTACTGTTTCTCTTAACCACTCTCCAATTTTCGCTTTCTCCCACAGAGCAAAAATAAGAACAAAAACAATACTTTAAAAATCTTCTATCCCACTTCTGTGGCATATTGTCAAGAATTCACTCATTTCTCAATATTTTCAGGATTTTGGAATTGTACAATGTTTTTCTTGGGACCGGCAAACTCATTACTGACCTGCTTAATGCCAATATACTTCATTGATTTTAGTTTATCACATAGTTAATCCAGCCAGGATTATGGTTTGTAAAGTAGAGTTAATGGCCCAGCCCAATGTATTTTTTTTGGTTATTCCATTATCATGTGTCCCAGAAACAAATGTGTTGGCAAGAGTACAAATCTCTGCTTAAAACAAAGATATATGCTGTGTTGATACCTCATCCTAACTTTGACAAGTTAATCAAAGATTAAAGTTTTAAAACTGGTCAAACTTTTGGCAGTGGAAGGCCTTTGACTTTTACATAAGTGTCTGAATTCCACAAGACCTCTATGGGAAAGGCTGCAATCCAATGAAAAGATTGTTCTGGAGGGCTTCTGGTAATTGCAGTTTTCCAAGAATTTTTTTCCCACCCCTTTGCCTGCAGTGTTCTGTATTGCTGGTGCTATCTCAAATGCTTAAGCAGATACTTAAGAGTAAATGTGTTAAGCCTGAGAATGACACCATTGTACAGAATATAGGTGATCATCTCTGGAAGCAGATAAATCCTTTACACAATTCTTTTTATCTCAAATGCTCATGCTTAACTACCATAGTTCCTAAACATGAATAGAAGGTGGACAGCTTGGGCTAATTCCATCAATCAATTGACTGGTACTTTTAGAATAAGTCAAAAGGAGCAAAGGAAGATATAAGCAAAGAGTTAAAGGGAAGTGGTTGCTTGAAGTGGGGTCAAGATTTGAACATCCATTGATCCAAAGTTAATACCGCTGGAGGTTGTATAAACTTGCAGAATATGCTTAGATATTAATATTCAGACACACTCTGTAAATCTATGAAAATGTTCTCTCCCCAGATTTTCATTAGTTGCATTTCCTCTCCATGTATCCACACAACCTGTGTAACTGGCACCCAAATTGATCCATTTTGTGTGTGTTTGCACAATACACCAT
>NW_015396487.1:6758-8227 GCF_001527695.2 Protobothrops mucrosquamatus
GAGCGCGAGCGGGGCGGGGCTTCTCATGCTCACGCTAACTTCCCCATTGGCTTAGCTTTGCGCCGCCTGTCCGGGGAAAGCCGCCTTGTCCTGGGCCCTCCCTGGGGGAGGAGTTATTCTAATAAGGTGGCCATTAAGGGTGGCGGGATGGGAAAAAGAACTTCAGTGATTAAATTCTCGGGCGGACTCTCTCTCTCTCTCCCCCGCTATTTTGTTTATATGCCTGTCCTTAAAGCAGCTCCTTGAAGGTTGGGGAGAGAGTTCTACTTTCTCCAGCTCCCTCCTTGGATTTACCATACTTCAAGGCTGGGGTGCTTTACCTCCCCGCCCTTCGGGTTCACATCCTTATAGAATTGATTTTACTTATTATTATTTTTTTTATATATCATTTTGGGGAATACTGGACGCCATGTTGTGGAAACTAGCAGACAATGTCAAGTACGAAGAAGATTGCGAGGTGAGAGGTTAAGACTATGAATGTGGCTAGTCCTCATTGATCAGACGGGGAGGGGTGTCTCGTTGCTGCTTTGGTTATTGGCTTTGCGTTCACGTCCATGCAGAAGTTAGGAGGGGTGGGGTGGGGACAGATCAAAGCGAGCTTAGTGGACGGTTCCCCCGAGTTAAACCGAGCTATTGGAAGATAAAACGTTGCTACAGATTGTATTTGGGAGTATAGTAGTAAGCTTCTAGGAGCGCTGCGTCCTGGGCATGTGTTATCTGATACGGTATGGAGTTTTCTTGACATTCTTGACTTAATAAATAATTTTAAGGTGCAAGTCCTAAGCATGCTGAATTCAAGATATAGTTTAAGGAATACCTTTACGGTCCAATCGGCAATCGGGTACTCGTAAATAAGTCCCGGGGAAATCGAATGAGCCTTACCCCCGGGGGGCACGTACTTTTTAAGTGCGCTAGATCTCAGTATCGGATCGCTGAAATGTTTGAGTTTTCTGCTTTTAATTAGGTTAATCTATTAAAGCGATGCCCGCGCTGCCGTTTTGACCCTGGTAAAAATGGTGATGGGGCGTCCAAATCACGATGCAACACAGAACCTAAAAATCCGGATGCGCTCTTTCCCATGTGTTAAAAAAAGAAAGGGGTTCGGTTATTTTTTCCCCTCTCTTTTTCATAGCTGGCGGTGGGGGTGCTCTCGACGTCCTCGGCCTTGAATGTTGGGCTTCTGCCTCTCTTTCTTGCTCCTTGTACCAGTTTCTAGACAGGGCCCCTGGTGTCAGAATAAGGCTTTTTTTAAAAAAAGTTTCAGCCGGACTTCACTTTAGAGGGGAGGTACAGGATTTCCCTCGCATCCCCGCCGTCATCCGCTCAAAGGCGGCTTCGGAGTCGCCCTTTGAATTGAAAGCAGCTTGGTCCACATTTAAATAGCTGTTTGACTTCCTCCAAAAGTAAAGGGTCTCCCTTTGGCTTTTGCGTTGTATCCCTAGAGGTGGATAACGACTCCCCCCCCCCCA
>NW_015396488.1:0-3285 GCF_001527695.2 Protobothrops mucrosquamatus
ATGACCATTCCCCATGTTCATCAATTCATCAGAATCCGGACGCTTGGCAACTGGTTTATATTTATGACAGTTGCAATATCACAGCGTCATGTGATCTCCTTTTGCGACCTTCTGACAAGGAAAGTCAATGGGAAGCCAGTTTCACTTAATAACTATGTTACTAACTTAACAACTGCAGTGATTCACTTAACAACTGAGGCAAGAAAGGTCGTAAAATGGGACAAAACTGACTTAACAACTAGCAACAGAAATTCTGTGCTCCATTGTGATCATCAATCAAGGCCTACCTGTATCCACTGTACCCTTATGAGGTAAAGGACTAAGAAAAATGTTGAATATTTTAAACCAGGGACCAGCAAACAATGTTCCTGAGTCTGGATTTAGCTGGATCGAAATCCTTATGGAGGAGATAATCTCTTCCGTAAGAGCTTTCTGTCTTTTTCTCTAGGACACTGCTTAAGAGAGATGAAAGAGGTTATCGGGAAAAAGGCTTGTCAGAGAGAGAATGAACATCACTATTTCCTTTTGGATCTAGTTCATTTTAGTTCCACCCATCATGTGGCCTCCAACAAAACAACTGTAGATGACAACAGGAAAAAAAAATGTTGCCCAGCGAATTTTAAGCCATAGCCAAGACTCCGATGACTGACTTGAACTGGCAATATTATAATAAAACCCAAATATTAAACCCCAGACATAAAGTAGAACTCTACAAACAAGAGAGGATGCCTAAAGCTAAGGAATTAAAACTGATAAGTCAAGCTCAAGTAACAAAACATTATATTGCTTCTTTTGCAGAAAAAACTTTTTGTTCATTCCATAGTGACATTCCCATATATTGTTTTTAGTTGAATACTGAGATTAATGAGATTTTCCTTGTGTCACCACCAAAGGTTTAGAGCTGCTGGCTTTATGTGTTCAAAATACGATGTACTTAAGACTCTGTTTAACTTGCTTTTTTGTTTCTGAAATTTCTTACAGACCAAATCACAATATTGTGTTATATAAAGTATTAAGCCAATTACACACCACGGAATCGGCTCCAAAACCATACTGAAAATAAAGAGAATTTCTGTAGCTAGGGGTTGAAATGAGGGGCACTGATGATGTTACCTAATTTGGGTAATGAAACATCTGCAAGAAAACAACCAAGTCAGAGAGCGCTCAGGACCCCACATATTGAAAATGCACAAATAGTCCTTGACTTACAACAGTTCATTTAGTGACCATTCAAAGTTACAATGGCACCGAAAAAGATGGCAACTAATCAAAGAGAGAAGCAACCTAGAACTAAGGAGAAATTTCCTGACAGTTAGAACAATTAATCAGTGGAACAACTTGCCTCCAGAAGATGTGAATGCTCCAACACTGGAAGTTTTTAAGTGATTGGATATCCATCTGTCTGAAATGGTATAGGGTTTCCTGCCTGAGCAGGGAGTTGGACTAGATGACCTCTAAGGTCCCTTCCAACTCTATTATCATCATCATCATCATCATCATCATCATCATCATCATCGTCATTATTATTATCATCATAATTATTATTATTATTTGATTTATGACCATTTTTCGCACTTTTGACTATTGCAGCATCCCTACGATCACATGATCAAACTTCAGACACTTGGCAATGGACTCATACTTATGACGGTCGCTGTGTCCCGGGTCATGTGATCATCTTTGGCGACTTCTGACAAGCAAACTCAATGGGGAAGCCAGATTCACTTAACAACCATGTTACTAGCTTAACAACTGCAGTGATTCACTTCGCAACTGTGGCAAGAAAGGTCATAAAATGGGGAAAACTCACTTAACCGTCTCACTTAGCAACAGAAAGTTTGAGCTTAATTGTGGTCGTGAGTGGAGCACTATACTCATCTATCATAAATCCAAGTTCCATACACCTTCTATAAAGTAGGAGACAATCTCCACATCGTTAAGTCCCTGCAACTCAAAATGATACTAATACTCCAGCTTTATTTTGTAATAAGTTTAGTTCCCACAGTTTACAATTAAAGAACTCTAACACAAAAATTATAATCAAGTCATTCAGAGAGAATGGTGAATGACCTATTTTGGCAAACACATTAGAGGCAGTGAGTATAATTTCCTTATTATAGGCTTCCTACGGTGTAACAATTTTCCTAGGAATTACATTCACAGTAATTGCGTAACCAGAAGCATACATTAAAATCATTATATATCAGAAACCAATCAATGCTGTGGTTTTGGTTCAGAGTAGGTAATCTTTTCTTTATTCTTCATTCTGATTCATTTTGATTCAGTGGGAAAATACGTCAGTGCATTTTTTTGCCCAACTCTAATTCAAGGATTAGAGTTCAGAAACAGGAGCTACAAGCTGGACGTTATGCTTAATTATCTAATTAAGGAAACTGCACGACATTTCGTAACAGCATTATTTCACTTGGCTTCAATTTGGTTTCTTCAGTGCTATCTCTGATCTGTGGTACCTCATATCTTATTTCATACTTACTAGCCCTGTACAAAGCATTTTGCATTCAAAACATTTCCACTTCAAAACAACGATTCTGACCTTGTCAGGACATGTTGTTTCAATCTGCTTCCAATCTCACTGGGAGTAGAGGTGCTAATGAGTGGCTTAAATTTACTTTTTATTTTATTTATTTATTAACCCGCCTTTATTATAGCCAGTGAACATACATAGTACTCCTTCATCCTCCGATGGTCCCAACAACAGCGACAGTGAGTTGGGCTGAGAGACAGTTAGGCCCAAAATTAGCCAGCTGGCTTTCAGACCTGAGGCAGGACTAGAATTCCCAGACTCCTGGTTATTGGCCCAACGTCATCCAGCAGCTTTCATGCCTAAGACGGGACTAGAACTCTCCGCCTGCTAGTGACTGGCCCAAAGTTAGTCAGCTGGCTTTCATGTCTGAGGCAGGACTAGAACTCACTGTCTCCTGATGATTGGCCCAAAGTCACCTAACCAGCTTTCAGGCGGAACTAGAACTCGCAATCTTCTCCCTTCAGCCCACTGGACTGCTCAATCCTGCTTCCCAACCCGCTTTAAAGCTCCTTTTCTGTAGCCTTTTTCAAACCATTTTGAGTATTTATTTATTTATTTATTTACATGGATTTATATGCCGCCCTTCTCCCTATAGGACTCAGGGCGGCTTACAGCATATTAAAACACATAAAACATCGTCCCCCCATAAAAACCTATTAAAAACCAAATATTTTTTTTCGCTGTATAATTAATTAAGATTTGAATTAAAATTGTCCCTATTTAAAAATTCTCCCTAGGCC
>NW_015396488.1:6099-8226 GCF_001527695.2 Protobothrops mucrosquamatus
CTCCTTTCTTTTCCTCTTAACCTCTGTCTCTTGTCTTTCTCCAAGACACCCCAAACCCACCGACCTGCACACATGAAAGAGAAGATCTTGTCCTGCCTGCTTTGCATCTTTATTTGATTCAGCGTGGCTCTTAAACGCCCCCGCCATGAAGAGCTTGATCATTCCTGATTCAGAGATGCAAAGCCCTGAAAAGAAAAAATGTCCTAGTACCTAAAATAGCAATATAAAATTAATTCCAAAGCAGAAAAGCATGTTACGGGCATTAGTTGTGACACAGACTGTCAAAACACTTTAAAACTACCTGACTACTTCATGCATTGTTTAGGCAGCAAAACGCTTCGGGCAGATCTAGGCTTTATATAGAATTTGTACAGAGCTTGAAAATCAAGCAACGCTATCCTCCATTTCACACCGATTCCCAGTAATTATTAAAGCTATTGACCCAAATTGCTCTTCCGTTGGGAAGGTTTTAAAAAAAATCAGGAAGAACTAGACCAGGGGTAGGCAACCTTGGCTCTTTTATGACTTGTGGACTTCAACTCCCAGAATTCCTGAGCCAGCCATGCTGAGGGGAAAGGAAGAGGTTTCCAAGCTGAGCCACGCTGGCTCAGGAATTCTGGGAATTGAAGTCCACGAGTCATAAAAGAGCCAAGGTTGCCTACCCCTGGTCTAGGCCTAGGCCGCTTTATGACTCGTGGACTTCAACTCCCAGAATTCCTGAGCCAGCATGGCTCAGCTTGGAAACTCTCCCTTTCCCCTCAGCATGGCTGGCTCAGGAATTCTGGGAGTTGAAGTCCACGAGTCATAAAAGAGCCAAGGTTGCCTACCCCTGAACTAGACGGATAGTAGTCATGGAAACATGATCAAAGTCAGTCCCCTGAAGTCACTTACCATTCACCTGCTACCCATTGTATGCTACTTAATGGTTTCCCATTCATAAAATTAAATACCAGTTTTATACTAGGCAATAGTGCAGGATCGGTCTGGCAAAAGGAGATAATGTCGAAAGAGAAGCTCGGTTAAGATCTTCCAAGTTTTCCTTCTTGTTTTGGCTCTTTCCTTGACTTAAGACAGAACACATATGCTCTCCCCTTCAGTTTCTCAAACTGTTTCGCAAAAATAAATGTCTGATTCACCAACAGTTGGTCCAAATGAGCCTGCTGCTTCGTTCACTCTTCAAGCGTGTAAGCAACGTGATATCTGACTGGTAGAACTTGTACTTCAACTTGCAATTAGCGTCTACTATGCATCTGTTTGTCTCGACAAGCAACACAGGCAACGAGTCCCTGTTCACTGCCACAATCCACTGGTTATTTATTTATCTATTATTTATTTATATCCTGCCGTTATCATTTGTCAAAAACCCAAGGTGGCAGGCATATCCAACATACCTCCTTCCTCCTATTTTCCCCACCAACAACAACAACCCTGCGGGATGGGATGGGCTAAGAGACAGAGACTAGCCCGAAGTCATCCCAGCTGGCTTTCATGCCTAAGGCAGGACTAGAACTCACCGTCTCCTGGTGATTGGCCCAAAGTCACCCAGATGGCTTTCATGCCTAAGGTGGGACTAGAACTCACTGTCTCCTGATGATTGGTCCAGTCACCCAGCTGGTTTTCATGCTTAAGGTGGGACTAGAACCCACTGTGTCCTGGCAATTGGCCCAAAGTCACCCAGATGGGTTTCATGCCTAAGTGGGACTAGAACTCACTGTCTCCTGATGATTGGTCCAAAGTCACCCAGATGGGTTTCATGCCTAAGTGGGACTAGAACTCACTGTCTCCTGATGATTGGTTCAATCACCCAGCTGGCTTTCATGCCTAAGGTGGGACTAGAACTCACTGTCTCCTGGCGATTGGTCCAAAGTCACCCAACCAGCTTTCATGGCTAAGGCAGGACTAGAACTCACTGTCTCCTGGCGAATGGCCCAAAGTCACCCAAATGGCTTTCATGGTTAAGGCAGGATTAGAACTCACTGTCTCCTGGTGATTGGCCCAAGTCACCCAGCTGGCTTTCTTGGCTAACATGGGACCTTAACTCATGGTTTCCTGCTTTCCGGCCTGGTCTCCCGATAATCCTGCTGTCTAAATTCTTGTAAAGCCCAGGTGAGATCTATCTAAGCCAGG
>NW_015396489.1:0-2127 GCF_001527695.2 Protobothrops mucrosquamatus
TCCTCCTCCTCCTCCTCCTCCTCCATCTTCTCCTTCTCCTTCTTCTTCTTTCCCCATCATCACTCAAGGAACTGGCATCAGTTACTTTGGAAGGGAAGCAGAAACGGACTGGCTAAATGCAGGGATGGGAGACCACTCAGAGACCACCAGGGCTGTGGGCTCGTTTGGGAGACAAAGAGCCATTTGGACAGGCACGAAGGGGAAACTATTTCTCTACAGTTGCCAGCGAAATCTGCACGAACACGTTCATCCCTTCGCCCGACGTGTCGCTCCTTCCCGGAAAGCGTTGGAAGGTTGTTGAAATGCAAATTAAACCTGAATCCAGCCCTTTGCGCGCGGCCAGATTTGCGTGCCAGCAAACTCTCCCCAGATTCCGTGCAAACTCGCAGCTGGTGCAGACTTGGCTCCAAGATCCCCTGGCCTCTTCTCTCCACACCCACCCGCATATTTTTTTTTTTTTTTGAGTGGGCTGCGGGTGTGTAACTTCCTTCCTAAAATGATAGGTAGCCAGCCCATTAAATCGAATTCTTTAATAATAATAATAATAATAATAATAATAATAATAATAAAGTTGGAAGGGACCTTGGAGGTCATCTAGTCCAACCCCATGCTCAGGCAGGAAACCCTGTACCATTTCGGACAAATGGCTGTCCAGTCTCTTCTTAAAAACCTCCAGTGTTGGAGCGTTCACCATTTCTGGAGGCAGGTTGTTCCACTGGTTAATTGTTCTCACAGTCAGGAAGTTTCTCCTTAGTTCCAGGTTGCTTCTCTCTTTGGTTAGTTTCCATCCGTTGCTTCTTGTCCTGCCTTCAGGGGCTTTGGAGAATAGCTTGACTCCCTCTTTTTGGGGGCAGCCCCTGAGATACTGGAAGGCTGCTATCATGTCCCCCCTCGTCCTTCTCTTCATTAAACTAGACATACCCAATTCCAGCAGCCGTTCCTTGTATGTTTTAGCCTCCAGTCCCCTGATCATCTTTGTTGCTCTTCTCTGTACTCTTTCTAGAGTCCCAACATCTTTTTTCATCGTGGTGACCAAAACTGGATGCCGTATTCCAAGTGTGGCCTTACCAAGGCCTTGTAAAGTGGTATTAAGACTTCACGTGATCTTGATTCTATCCCTCCGTTGATGCAGCCTAGCACTGTGTTGGCTTTTTTGGCAGCTGCAGCACACGGCTGGCTCCTATTTAAGGGATCGTCCACTAGGACTCCGAGGTCCCTCTCACAGTTACTACTATTGAGCAAGGTACCCCCTATACTATACCTGTACATTTGGTTTTTCTTGCCTAAATGTAGAACCTTGCTTTTTTCACCATTGAATTTCATTTTGTTAGATAGCGCCCAGTGTTCAAGTCTGTCCAGATCCTCCTGTATCCTAAGCCTGTAACTTCTGGAGTGTTGGCTATTCCTGCCAGCTTGGTGTCCTCTGCAAATTTGATGAGTTCCCCATCTATCCCCTCGTCCAGATCGTTGATGAAGATGTTGAAGAGCACTGGGCCCAGAACAGAGCCCTGGGGCACCCCACTACATACTTCCCTCCATGTAGATGAGGTTCCATTGAATTCTAGAGATCTTAATCCATTCCTGACACCGATAGCCAGAAAGTTGCACAAATAACTGGATCTGTCGATCAGCAACTCCCCAAGGACACACAGACACAACCTGTACACAACCTCGCAAATAAATCAGATGCCGGAGAGATTGGATTGATAAATAAATTGATTTCCACATCAAGGGCCTCTTTTTCTGTAAGCTAGTATTTTTTTTTTTATTAAATATAGATGGAGCCTGCTGGAGGCTGAAACAAAGGGGGAAGCTGGCGTAGAGCCCCAATATGGGACTCTGGACAACCACCAACTAGATTTGTTCCCAGGAATGCCGAAACCAAGACAAGGCCGAACAGACACGATAACCGGACAGTTTCCCATCGCGGAGAATGCTTCAGCTTTGGTCCATTCGCTCTCCTGTGCTAAAAGTCCAGCTGCACAACTGGTGTGTGCCCCTGTCCGCTACGTAGCAGAGTTAACCACAATGTTCTCCAGACTCTGAAGATGCCTGAATCGCTCCACGGATTAATCCAGGCGGTCCTCGAGTTACGGCCACCACTGAGCCCCCAAATGTCCGTCGCTA
>NW_015396489.1:5653-9143 GCF_001527695.2 Protobothrops mucrosquamatus
CGATGGCTTTCAAATGTATTTTTTTGAGCGCTTGCGGAATCCTCCCAGGGAAAAAAGTGATGGTTGCTTAGAGGGTTGTTTTTTTGTTTTGTTTTTGTAACCTGCCTGAATTCACCCAGCAAATGTTTCTTTCATAACCCAGGAGGGTTATTTTTTTCTATATCCGATGCCAAATAATCGTGGGTGCTTCATCACTGGAAATTTTTAAGAAGAGACTGGACAGTCACTTGTCTGTGATGGTGTATAGGTTTTCCTGCTTGAGCGGGGGGTTGGACTAGATGACCTCCAAGGTCCCTTCCAGCTCTATTCTATTCTATTCTATTCTATTCTATTCTATTCTATTCTATTCTATTCTATATTCTATATTCTATATTCTATATTCTATTCTATATTCTATTCTATTCTCTTCTCTATTCTATTATATTCTATATTCTATATTCTATATTCTATATTCTATATTCTATATTCTATTCTATATTCTATATTCTATATTCTATATTCTATATTCTATTCTATATTCTATATTCTATTCTATTCTATATTCTATATTCTATATTCTATTCTATATTCTATTCTATTCTATATTCTATATTTTATTCTATTCTATATTCTATATTCTATTCTATTCTATATATTCTATATTCTATATATTCTATATATTCTATATTCTATTCTATATTCTATTCTATATTCTATATTCTATTCTATATTCTATATTCTATTCTATTCTATATTCTATATTCTATATTCTATTCTATATTCTATTCTATATTCTATTCTATTCTATATTCTATATTCTATTCTATTATATTCTGTTCTATTCTATTCTATATTCTATTCCATTCTATATTCTATATTCTATATTCTATTCTATTCTATTCTATTCTATATTCTATATTCTATATTCTATTCTATTCTATATTCCATATTCTATTTTATTCTATTCTATATTCTATTCCATTGTATATTCTATATTCTATTCTATTCTATTCTATATTCTATATTCTATATTCTATTCTATTCTATATTCCATATTCTATTTTATTCTATATTCTATATTCTATATTCTATATTCTATATTCTATATTCTATATTCTATATTCTATTCTATTCTATTCTATTCTATTCTATTCTATTCTATTCTATTCTATTCTATTCTCCAATATTTATTCTATTCTATTCTATTCTATTCTATTCTATTCTATTCTATTCTATTCTATTCTATTCTCCAAAGCACATCCTGAAGGCAGGACAAGAAGCATCGGATGGAAACTAATCAAGGAAAGAAGCAACTTGGAACTAAGGAGGAATTTCCTGACAGTGAGAACAATCAACCAGTGGAACAGCTTGCCACCAGAAGTTGTGGGTGCTCTATCACTGGACGTCTTGAAGAAGAGATTGGACAACCATTGATCTGAAATGGAACAGGATCTCCTGCTTGAGCAGGGGGTTGGACTAGAGGACCTCAAGTTCTATTCTTGTTGATCGACACGTTTTCCGCAGTGAAAACAGTCATAAATCACCTTTTTCAGTGCTATTGTAGCTTGGAACGGTCACTAAACACACTGTTGTAAGTAGAGGACTACCTGCCTTGATTCGAAGTCTGTGCAGAGAAACGATTCCATCAGAGTTATCCGTCTGGATCTCCAGAGATGGAGAAACGGCCACCTTTTTAGGTAGACTTTTCGATTCCGCTACCCATCTTCTATTTAAATACAACGTAGGGAGCTGCAACTTTAACCCCGTTGTAAAGTGCAGGTAGTCCTCGCTTTGCAGCCATTTGTTTCGTGACCGTTCAAAGTTGCAACGGCGCCGAAGAAAAGCGACTTACAAACCGGTCCTTGCATTTACGACCGTCACATCGTCCCAGTCAGGTGCTCAAAATTTAAGCAAAATTTGGCAAAACTGGCACGCATCCTGGGGGTGGTGGTGAGGGGGTCACGTGACCCCCCTCTGACCTTCCCAGCCAGTCAGATTCACATAACGACTGTGTGATTCGTTTAACGACCGTGGCAATTTGCTTAACCACGGTGATGAGAAAAGCTGTTAAATGGGACAAAAAACCCCTCAGCCATCGCCTTGTCGAGCCGTGTAAATCTGGGGCGCCGTCACGGCCCTACGCGGAGGGGCTACCTGTATAATAAAAACGGCAGGTTCGAATCCAGCTTTTTCTTCCTCCGGCCCATCCAGTCTAATAGCAAGAAAGACGACGTGGAAATGCATAATTACTTGGCAAGAAAATTCCTTTTTTTGGTGTGTGTGTGTGTGTGTGTGTGTGTGTATGTGTGTTTTTGCTTTAAATGCTCCTCACCGTTTCGGCCAACTCAAATATAGAAGAAGGAAAAAAAAAACTTCATTAATGTTTCAAAGGCTTTTTAGATAATCCTCCCCTGAACGTCATTAATGCAGCGATGAGTAAAAAAATCTCGCTTGGAAGCAAAGAGGAACAGCTTGCGTTGGAAGAAGGAAAACAGGTGCAAAATACCTCGGAGGTATTTTGAGCTGCAACTTGGGGTAAAAAACAAAACAAAACACCCAAGCAGAACAGATTCGCAATCGCCACCTGGCTGGCTGGCTCCTCGTGTTATTTATCTTTCAAATCGGGCAGGGACCGCGGGGAAGGGGGTGGGGGGGGGTGGGTACAAATTGGGTAGCGCCCGCCGAATGGCGTGGCGCAAAGCGGTGCTTGGCAAACGCGCAGGGTTGCAAACGTCGCAGGACCCCCTGCGACTCTTGCCCAAAGCTTGCAAGGTGCAGAAGGAAGGGAGAGGACCATCCGGCCTGTTTCCTTGTCAAATTTGGGGAAGCCACCTTCTTGAGATCCTTGACCCAGAATGGCAGGGACTCTGGGTATGCGCGGAGGGAAACATTGCACCCTCAACTCTCAAAGCCTCCGTCTCTGCTTTGGGTGTAGATTGAGGGCTTCGGCACCGGAGACGAATTCCTTGTGTGTCTAATCACACTTGGCCAAATAAAGGATTTTATGCTTGGCTCTGCTGTTTTCTCTTCTCTTCTCTTCTCTTCTCTTCTCTTCTCTTCTCTTCTCTTCTCTTCTCTTCTCTTCTCTTCTCTTCTCTTCTCTTCCCTTCCCTTCCCTTCCCTTCCCTTCCCTTCCCTTCCCTTCTGTTCTATTGTCAATGGGGAAATTCATGTACTTGATTCATTTAAAAACCATTCTGCTATCTTCTCTTCTCCTCATTCTCTTCTGTTCTGTTCTATTCTTCCCTTCTGCATCCTATCCTATCCTATCCTATCCTATCCTATCCTATCCTATCCTATCCTATCCTATCCTATTCTTCCCTTCTGCATTCTATTCTATTCTATTCTATTCTATTCTATTCTATTCTATTCTATTCTATTCCAATATCCATTCCAATATCCATTCTATTCTATTCTATTCTATTCTATTCTATTCTATTCTATTCTATTCGAATATCCATTCCAATATCCATTCTATTCTATTCTATTCTATTCTATTCTATTCTATTCT
>NW_015396489.1:10855-13878 GCF_001527695.2 Protobothrops mucrosquamatus
GAGAGAGAGAGAGAGAGAGAGAGAGAGAGAGAGAGAGAGAGAGGGAGGGGGAGAGGGAGGGAGAGAGAAAGAAAAGAGCTGCTGCATTCTGCTTCCTGCTGCTTCCTGCTGAGATGCAGCAAAGGCAGGAGCCCCGCCCAATAAGCTTGTCAGCTTGTCCGAGAACAGCATGAGGCCACTCTCTTTTTTACACACACACACACAGAGAGAGAGAGAGAGAGAGAGAGGGAGAGGGAGGGAGGGAGAGAGAAAGAGAGCTGCTGTGTTCTGCTTCCTGCTGAGATGCAGCAAAGGCAGGAGCCCCGCCCAATCAGCTTGTCAGCTTGTCCGAGAACAGCCTGAGGCCACTCTCTTTTTTACATAAACACACACACACAGAGAGAGAGAGAGAGAGAGAGAGAGAAGGGAAGCACAAGTGCCTGTCTCTGTCTCTCTCTCTCTGCAAATGGCAGAGGAGGCTGCGAGCCACAGGAGAAGGCTCAAAGAGCCACATGCGGCTCCGGAGCCGCAGGTTGCTGACCCATGAACTAGACATATCCAATTCCTGCAACTGTTCCTTATATGTTTTGGCCTCCAGTCCCCTGATCCTCTTTGCTGCTCTTCTCTGCACTCTTTCCAGAGTCTCAACATCTTTTTTACACCGTGGTGACCAAAAACTGGATGCCGGATTCCAAGATCCCAGGACGCTACACCTTGAGCATCAGTTTGGTCTTGTAACGAAGGATGCTTAACCCATTAAAAATTGCACTGAAAATACAGATCACTAGAGCAAACGAATGAAGAGGTCGTCCCAAAGCTGATTCCCCCCCCCCCAAAAGGCAGCTGGACTTTCTGGTTTGTTTGTTTTTTCTTCTTGAAAACATTTCGCTTCTCATCCAAGCAGCTTCTTCCGTTCGGCGTCTTGAATGAGAAGTAAAACATTTTCAAGGAAAAAAAATCCAAGAAAAGTCCAGTTTCCTTTGGGAGGAAAAAAAAGCACCTTTGGGACATCCATGATCTGGATGCTTGAGAATCTCACACACAAATGAAGAGATATATATATTTTTGCATGGAAACCTGAAGCTTAGAATGTTTTAGAATAGCATAGAGCTGGAAGGGACCTTGGAGGGACCGTGTTTGTGTAAAAAAAGAGAGTGGTCTCACGCTGTTCTCGGACAAGCTGAGAAGCTTATTGGGCAGGGCTCCTGCCTTTGCTGCATCTCAGCAGGAAGCAGAACGCAGCAGCTCTCTTTCTCTCTCCCTCCCCCCCCTCTCTCTCTCTCTGTGTAAAAAAGAGAGTGGCCTCACGCTGTTCTCGGACAAGCTGACAAGCTTATTGGGCGGGGCTCCTGTCTTTGCTGCATCTTCTAGCCCAACCCCCTGCTCAAGCAGCAGACCCTCTACCATTTCAGACAAGGGACTGTCCTGTCTCTTCTTGAAAACCTCCAGCGATGGAGCAGCCACAACTTCTGGAGATGTTCCACTGGTTGATCGTCCTCACTCTTAGGAAGTTTCTCCTTAACTCCAGGTTGCTTCTCTCCTTGATCAGTTTCCATCCGTTGCTTCTTGTCTTGCCTTCTGGTGCTTTGGAATATATGCTCAGTTAATTTTGAATTGTAGGGCTGGCGGAGACCTCTCCAAGTGGGAAATTCAGATATCTTCCAGAAACGCACCTGAGTTCCCAACCTTTTCCTTGATGTCCTCTCTTCGCTTCCAAGACATCTTCTCCTTGATGTTGGGCTTGGCACCCACAGACTGCCTTCTTTCTTCTTTGAAGAAGATTCCTGGCAAGACGTTAATTGTCTGTTGTTTCTGGAGCTTCGAGATCAAGGCAAGGGTGGAGTAGGTGCCTTCACCCTGAGCGCTTTTGCTATCCAGCTTTTCCACCGTTGTTACACGCACTTCACAGCCAGCCCAGCCCAAATGAGAGGCTTAGGGATCTTCTAGCACAGGTGAGTCACCAAAGGGCTATCCTTCAAGTAGAAGAACTGCCTTTGGGTCATTCCAGAAGGTGTTAACAGAGGGTGGAGGTGTGGCAACTGAGCGTGCGGTGAAAGCTTTACGGATGTCACAACTGGACATCAACGCCCTCCCGTTGGCACTGCCAACCAAGCAGAGGAAGAGGAGGCGACACCACAAAACCCAGAGCAGAGTTGTGGATTTTGTGTCAAGGAGAGAGGCGCCGTCTGGAGCAACGTTCCCCAGCCTTGGCCCACTTTAAGACTTGTGGACTTCAACTCCCAGAATTCCCCAGCCGGCATGTGGGATTCCGGAAGCCGAAGTCCGCAGGTCTGCTGAAGTTGCTGAAGTTGATCCACGCAGGGCGTTCCTTATTTACATTTGCATTCGAAGCATTCTTACGTCGTGGAGATTTTCTCAAAATTAGTGACCCTTAAGTATTTAAGTCTTTTTTTCCCCTCATGCAAGCCATCCCGACGCTTTTAAATTTCTCATATCTTTTATAAAATAAAAAAAAAGGAGGGGGAAAAAAAACAGCCAGCCAGGCTGACTCAGCAGACTTGCAACCCGTAAGGATGTCCTCCACCTTGGGCCACGTGCTGATCTAGAACCTTGGAGAACGTCTACACCGTCTACACCTCCCTTCCTTCATTCCTGCCGTTTCGTCCCTCCCTCCCTCTCTCTCCTTTCTTATCTCCTCCCTCCCTCCCTCCCTCCCTGTTTTCTGATCTCCTTCCTTCCTTCCTTCCTTCCTTCCTTCCTTCCTTCCTTCCTTCCTTCCTTCCTCCCACCTTTATTTCCTTCCTTTCCTCCCTCCCTTTCTTATGTCCTTCCTTCCTTCCTCCTCCCTCCTGCCTTTATTTCTTCCTTTCCTTCCTTTCCTCCCTCCCTCCCTCCCTCTTTTCTTATCTCCTCCCTTCCTCCCTCCCTCCCTTTCTTATATCCTCCCTTCCTCCCTCCCTCCCTTTTTTATGTCCTTCCTTCCTTCCTCCCTCCTGCCTTTATTTCTTCCTTTCTTTCCTTTCCTCCCTTCCTCCCTCCCTCCCTCCCTTTATTTCCTCCCTCCCTCCCTCCTTTATTTCTTC
>NW_015396490.1:0-2645 GCF_001527695.2 Protobothrops mucrosquamatus
AACGAGACCTTCCAGTTCCTCTTCTGGACCATGCTGGGCATGGAGGAACACAACGTGGTTGACATGCCCCAGTTCTTCGTGGCTGAGCTGGTGGGCCGGGTGCTCTACGGCATCTTCACCATCGTCATGGTGGTCGTGCTCCTCAACATGCTCATCGCCATGATCACCAGCTCGTTCCAGAAGATCGAGGCAAGTGTTCCTCAGGGATGGAAACACCAGAAGCTGGATATTTATCTATTTACTTACAAATAGTTCAGGGAGGTGAACATACCCAACATATCTTCCTTCCTTCTATTTCCCCCACAACAGCCCTGCGAGGCGGGTTGGGCTGAGGGAGAGGGACTTAAAATCTCAGTCCAGGCAGTCCTCAATTTACAACCGTAATGAAGCCTGCACCTCAAGGTCAAAAGTCACGATAGTTGTGAAGTGGGCCATCCCATAACCAACCTGATTTTGTGAACTTTTTGCATGGTTGTTAAGCAAGCACCGCCGTCATTAAACAGACCAATTGTTCCCTAGGGGCGGGTTTTGCTGAAAACTAGAACTCAGTGCCAGTTTTTGGCAAAACCTGGTTATGTGACCGAGGAACACCGCAAACGGACAGTTGCTGAGTGCACAAAAGGTGGTCATGTGACCTTGGGGGGGCAGCCATGGGAACTTTGGAACCGGGTCATAAGTAGCCCTGGGGAGGGGTTCCGTCGTAACTTGAATTGGTTGCTGAGAGATCAGTTGTAAGTCCAGAACCGCCTGTACAACCACTGAATTAACAATACCACTTTAGAAGGCCTTGGTGAGGCCACACTTGGAATACTGCACCCAGTTTTGGTCACCACGATGTAAAAAAGATGTTGAGACTCTAGAAAGAGTGCAGAGAAGAGCAACGAAGATGATCAGGGGACTGGAGGCTAAAACATATAAGGAAAGGTTGATGGAATTGGGTATGTCTAGTTTAACGAAGAGAAGGATTAAGGGGGGACAGGATAGCAGCCTTCCAGTATCTCAGGGGCTGCCACAAAGAAGAGGGAGTCAAGCTATTCTCCAAAGCGCCCAAAGGCAGGACAAGAAGCAATGGATGGAAACTCATCAAGGAGAGAAGCAACCTGGAACTAAGGAGAAACTTCCTGACAGTGAGAACAATTAACCAGTGGAACCACCTGCCTCCAGAAGCGGTGAATGCTCCAACACTGGAAGTTTTTAAGAAGAGACTGGACAGCCATTTGTCTGAAATGGTGTAGGGTTTCCTGCCTGAGCAGGGGGTTGGACTAGATGACCTCCAAGGTCCCTTCCAACTTTTATATTATTATTATTATTATTATTATTATTATTATTATTATTATTATTATTATTATTATTACTACTACTACTACTATTATTACTATTATTATTACTACTACTACTACTACTACTACTACTACTACTACTAATAATAATAATAATAATAATAATAATAATAATTTGAAAATGTGAAATCCTGTTCATGTGAAATTAACACAAGCGGCAGTCCTTAAATATTGCCCGTATTTGATGGGGCTTCCATCAAAACACACAACTGAACAGCTTCTTTTTAGGGTTTTCTCTAAACACCTTTGTGTCACATTTATTTTTATTTATTTTTATATTTATTTTCTTCTATCAACAAGAGTAAAATACAGAAAAACAAAAAAAAAAAACTAACATCCAACACTAACAACGAGAAAGGGAAAAATTCTTGTGTACAAAAAAAAAGGGAAAAGAAAATAAAAATCCCAAAGGTCAAATAGATCTACCATTAAGGCGAATATTTGTGTCCCGGGATAATGTTGCAGGATCCAATCTGAGTCGGTCCCAGGGACTAGAAGTTTAACCTTCCGAGCTTTCGGACTGGTGCTGGATCCCCCATCCTCAGGAATCTTCTCTTCAGCTAGAAGACGGTCTCCAGCGTGACTCCGAAAGCTTGGAAGACAAAACGTCTAGTCCCGGTGACCGACCCAGATTGGATCCTGCAGATCTAACATTAAATGTCAAGAATCCACTCCGGCTGGATGCTGAAAAGTAAATTTAAAAAAGTGGAACCGCTTCCCTCCGGACGTTGTGGCTGCTCCGACAATGGAGGTTTTTAAGAAGAGATTGAACAACTATTTGTCTGAAATGGTAGAGGGTCTCCTGCTTGAGCAGGGGGTTGGACTAGATGACCTCCAAGGTCCCTTCCAGCTCGGTTATTCTGTTATTCTGAATGATCTAGGCCAGGGGTGGGGAACCTTGGCTCTTTTATGACTGGTGGACTTCAACTCCCAGAATTCCTGGCTAGCCATGCTGAGGGAAAAGGGAGAGGTTTCCAAGCTGAGCCATGCTGGCTCAGGAATTCTGGGAGTTGAAGTCCACGAGTCATGAAGGGGCTAAACTTTCCCCCATGCTGGCTCAGGAATTCTGGGAGTTCACGAGTCATGAAGGGGCCAAAGTTTCCCCCATGCTGGCTCAGGAATTCTGGGAGTTCACGAGTCATGAAGGGGCCAAAGTTTCCCCCATGCTGGCTCAGGAATTCTGGGAGTTCACGAGTCATGAAGGGGCTAAACTTTCCCCCATGCTGGCTCAGGAATTCTGGGAGTTCACGAGTCATGAAGGGGCCAAAGTTTCCCCCATGCTGGCTCAGGAATTCTGGGAGTTCA
>NW_015396490.1:4644-8225 GCF_001527695.2 Protobothrops mucrosquamatus
GGAGGAGGAGGAGGAGGAGGAGGAGGAGGAGGAGAAGAACCGGGCGGGGTCCTTGGTGCTCTCTAAGCTGGGTTGTTTCCTTGCAGACGTTTCATGATCCAACTAGGTAACTTCATCAGTGCTGGGAAGGGAGTGGGGTTGGCTCTCTGCAAGCAAGCTATTTGTATATAAACAGAGAGCAAACAACACTCAGCAAGAAAACAACAAAGCTCAGAGTGCACCAAGAACCACGCCAACTAATGCGGTGTGTGTTTGCGTTCGAATGTGAGTTTAGATAATAAAAAAAAGTTTAGAAAACCGGGAAGAGAGAAGCAAGGAGGACTCAAAGCTCCTCAAACTCAGACGGGACGGTTTTGCAGGCCCTGTTTGGAACTCAGCACCCCTGGCTGGGTCCCCAGCGTGCTTCCTGCGGGCAGAAAGAACCCCCTTGACCTGGGCTTTTCCCTTCCAGAGCAACCCCTCGCTGGAAGAAGGGGGCACCCGGACCGAGGGCCGCGTCTCCTATCGGCGCCAGGTGCTCAAGGCGCTGGTGCAGCGCTACATTGATACGGCCAGGCGGGAGCTTGAGGAGAGCCGGAGGAAGGGTGAGGGTCTTTGGGGAGGCCCCCTCGGGGGCTGAGAGTGCCGGGGGGGGCAGGCTTTGGGCGCTGCTCCCCGAATGAGTTTCAAACGTTCTGGGTGCATGTCGTCCCCCCCTTTTGAAGCATGTCCTGTGTGACTCTGGGAGGCATTGGGGGGGGTCTCCTTGGGGTGGTCCTGTGCACGAAGGCAGGGAGAAGGCGGCCACCATTAAGGAACCCCGTGCTGGGAGGCGCATCTCGTTGGGTGCTGGGCCAGAGGTGGGATTCAAATACGTAAACAACCAGTTTTCTGCATGGATGCCACTTCCGGAAGTCTGTTCTGGGCCTGGACCTCCGAGGCCCATAACGGACTTCTGGAAGCAGGATCCAGGCACTTCCAGAGGGCTGTTCTGGGCCTTGCAAAAAAGGCCTAGGGCAGGGATAGGCAACCTTGGCTCTTTTATGACTGGTGGACTTCAACTCCCAGAATTCCTGGGCCAGCCATGCTGAGGGGAAAGGGAGAGGTTTCCAAGCTGAGCCGTGCTGGCTCAGGAATTCTGGGAGTTGAAGTCCGCGAGTCATGAGGGGGTCATAGTTCCCCCATGCTGGCTCAGGAATTCTGGGAGTTGAAGTCCACCAGTCATGAGGGGGCCATAGTTCCCCCATGCTGGCTCAGGAATTCTGGGAGTTGAAGTCCACGAGTCATGAAGAGGCTAAAGTTTCCCTCATGCTGGCTGAGGAATTCTGGGAGTTGAAGTCCATGAGTCATGAAGGGGCCAAAGTTTCCCCCATGCTGGCTCAGGAATTCTGGGAGTTGAAGTCCATGAGTCATGAGGGGGCCATAGTTTCCCCATGCTGGCTCAGGAATTCTGGGCGTTGAAGTCCACCAGTCATAAAAGAGCCAAGGTTGCCTATCCCTGTCATAGGTAGTCCTTGGCTTCATTTACTGACTGTTCGAAATTATAAGGGTGCTGAAAAAAGTAACTTTTATGACCGTTTTTCACACCTAACGACCACTGCAGTATCTCCACAGTCACATCATCAACATTTAGAGGCTTGGCAATTGACTCATATTTATGACAGTCGCGGTGTCCCGTGGGTCACATGATCCCCTTTTGTGACTTTCTGACAAGCAAAGTCCGTGGGAGAAGCCAGATTCACTTAACAACTGTTACACACTTAACAACTGCAGTGTTCATTTAACAGCTGTGGCAGAAAGGTCGTAAAACGGGGCAAAACTGACAACTACTGTCTGGGGGGGGGGTAGCCAAGGGCTGCATCTGGGTTGGGAGACGAAGCCTTGGCCTTTTCCCGTGCCCACCCGCCCTCTCTTGCCTCCTGATTTAATAATAATAATAATAAAGTTGGAAGGGACCTTGGAGGTCATCTAGTCCAACCCCCTGCTCAGGCAGGAAACCCTATACCGTTTGAGACAAATGGTTGTCCAGTTTCTTCTTAAAAACTTCCAGTGTTGGAGCCTTCACTGCTTCTGGAGGCAGGTTGTTCCACTGGTTAATTGTTCTTACTGTCAGGAAGTTTCTCCTTAGTTCCAGGTTGCTTGTCTCCTTGATGAGTCTCCATCCGTTGCTTCTTGTCCTGCTTCTTGTTCTGGCCCACAGATCTGGGGAACCGCCTGACCGAGCTGAACAAGTCCGTGGTGCGTCTCCACACGGAGATGAAGCACCTCCGCCAGTCAGTGGCCGTGGGCGGGGTGGCCAGCAGCCCCATGGACGGGGCCAGCGTCCTGCGCAAGTACATCATGAAGGTGCGCAACAGCTTCCAGAACTATGAGCCCGATATGGGGGGCTCCGGACAGGGCTCCCCTGTGGAGGTGGTGGTGCACCCAGACGTGTCCCTCGTCGGGGAAGGCGCGCTGCCGATCCTTCAGGAGGAGAAGCAGGGCCAGGTGGAGGGCGAGGCAGAGGCAGAGGCAGAAACGGGGGCCAAGGCCAAGGATGAGACGGGGGCCGAGGCCGAGGATGAGACGGGGGGCGAGGCCGAGGATGAGACGGGGGGCGAGGCCGAGGATGAGATGGGGGGCGTGATGGGGGCTGAGGAGGAGGCTGAGCTGGGCCTTCCTGAGTACGAGCCTCAGGAGGACACCGAAGCGAGGGACGGTCAAGCGCCAGAATCCTGACCCACCACTGGGCAGGAGGGCGCTTCGACGTCTATCAAAAGGATGGCCGTGGCCCCTCTCTGACCACCACATGCTTCACCAAGCAGCCATCCTTTGGGGGGACGATCCAGACCCCTTTCCAGAGGTTTTCTTGGGGGGGGGCACAAATAGGGCTGGGTATCCTCTTTGGCAACACAGGGGAGGCTCTCTAGGCAGGTCCTGCTGTAGTTGTGCTATTATTGCAAACACACTTAGAAGAAGAAGACGTTGCGTCCTCGCCGTTTATTCTGGGACGAGGTTTTCTTGCTCCCGTAATGAGGACAGTTTGGGAGGATCTCCAGCAAATAAACAAATTTATCAACTGCTCTGCGCAGAGCGTCACTTATTTCACTGAACTTGCTGTAAACTGTGAGCTGCTCAGGGTGGCCTTGAACTGCGAGGTGGGTGACAAATACATTTGATAACTGACTAAGTAAATAAGTAAATAAATAAAATAGTTACCAAATGTTTACCTGCTTCGGTGCCTGTTTTATTCTTTTATGCGGTGCAATAAAGTTTGCTGTTTATGCATTGCAGTGTACGATTAAAAATTAAGATTTCCACCGACATCTTTGCACATGTGGATACATACAAATGTGGGGAAAATGCGGTTTGATGGAGAAAGACGGTGATGGATTCAACTTGGAAACTATTAATAGATTAGAACGAGCCAAATCCAACAATGCTAGCAAATTCCTGGATGCTTGGCGTTCAGACAAATCAATCGTCAAGAGGCACACAAACCACATTTACTGGCCATTTCAAAGAGACAATAAAAAAGCTAAGAAGGAAACAAAAATACCAGAACAGGTCCTCTCCAGCAGCCGACACCCAGATAAGCAGGGATTAACTCCAGACAAATAATC
>NW_015396491.1:0-1373 GCF_001527695.2 Protobothrops mucrosquamatus
CATCTCTTTGCCCAAAGCAGTAGCTAGTCTTATACAAATGCAGATGTGGAACCATCAGAAAGTTGAAGCCAGAGCAATCAAGAAGACAAAGAGAAAATCTGCATACCCCACCCAAGCTCTTAAGAGTCATTAGCCCCATCACCTGGGAAGCAGGATATGATAATGGGATTAAACCACAGATATCAAAGCCTAGAAAAACCCTCAGAAATAGCCTCAAAGTTCATGCCACAGGAACAGGAAACTATTCCAAGCAGGGCTGGGGGGGTATAAAAGCCCTTCTACCCATGTGCTCGCTCTTTTTCTTCTCCTCTGCTGCTTCTTGCAAGGACCATCTGTCTTCTGCAATAAACTGTAACCTTCTTCCCAAAGCAGTCGCCATGTTTGCTTATTTATTCCCGGCTTGGATGAACCAGGATGAAGACTTACTTCTAACAGAAGGAAAGAAGGAAGAAAGGGACAATGGGAGAGAGGGAGGGAAGGAGGAAGAGACTAAGAAGGAGGTGAAGGAAAGGAAGGAAAGAAGGAAGGGACAATGGGAAAGAGGGAGGGAAGGAGGAAGAGACTAAGGGAGGTGAAGGAAGGAAAGGAAGGAAGGAAGGGACAATGGGAAAGGGAGGGAAGGAGGAAGAGACTAAGGGAGGTGAAGGAAAGGAAGAAAGAAGGAAGGAAGGAAGGAAGGAAGGAAGGAAGGAAGGTGTTAAGTCCGGAGAATAATGGTGCTTGAGACGAAGCATTTCTAACAAGTCTTTATTCTCTGCTTCCAATCTACGAACAACCCGAGCAGAGGCACGCAGGCCTCTATTTATACCTTCTGATCCCCGGGCAACTCCAACCAATCACAAGGCGGTCTTTTCCCGCCTTGCGCATGCGCGCAAGGCCGGCGCCACTAAGTCTGGTCCCGGGCAGCTTTTACAAATGCCCGGGACTCTTGCAATGTCCCGAGCCTGCTTTTGCAGGCTCAGGACACAACACCCCTCCCCCCTAGATGAAATAATAATGCGCCCACATGGACGCCATCATAGTAATGGTTATATAATTAACTTTGAGTTAATGTCACACAGTGTGTGTGAAGTGTGGGGCTGTTCCGTCGTACAAAGACCCAATGGCCCCCACCTCGTTTCCGTAGAGTCAACCAGCCTGGACCTCTAGTTCAGTTATTGCTATTTACATGTTTACCTTACGTAATCTGCAAGGTATTTGGGAGGGCCTTTGACCCTTAGCGACCTTCTTGGACCTGGGGAACTTGTAGTGTTTTCCCCGTTGCTTCCCACACTAGGTGAATTGACCTGTGGTTGTCTTGTGACTTCTGTTTGACTTTCCTGCCCGTCTCCTAGGCTCGAGAAGTCAGGACTCTGTCGATCGCTATACCTGGT
>NW_015396491.1:4988-7829 GCF_001527695.2 Protobothrops mucrosquamatus
ATGGAACTCCCTGCAATTTCACTTTAAGAGATAGTTTCTTTTTAAGGGGTTTGTGTGTGCCTATTCTTAAAATGTTCCGGCGTGTTGCACAGAACCCCACCCTGTTTTGACTGGGCACCCTGGTACCTTTCAGATTCAATTCTTCCTTCGGTTGTACCTTCTGTCGGCCCAGGCAGACCGCAGCGATGTGGCCTTTCTTCCCGCACGCTCTGCAAATGGCGGAACGGAACCGACATTCCGCTCGCTTGTGGCGTCCACCGCATCCGAGGCAATGAAGCTCAGCTGGGCCCTTGTCCTGCCAATCTTTGGACCTCCTCCCAGCTGCTTGGTAAAGCTTGTCCACCTCTTCTTCAGGATCTTCTTCCGAATCCTCTCGCACGTCTTCCTTGTGGATGGTGGCGATCTCTGGAGCGCTTCGCTTAGGTTGCATGTTCTTGACCGCCCCACCTGCAGCTTCTTCTGCTGTAACCTCTCGCAGAGCATCTTGGAAAGAGACATCTTCCATGGCGAACAGCTTCTGCTGTAAGTCTCTGTTCCTCAGTCCGCACACAAAACGATCACGCAGTCGTACAAAGACCCCAACTCGCTGATCTCTCTGTTGAAATGTGTGCCTCCAAGCCATGACAGACTGCTTGGGCTGGAAATGTTCTTTTAAGACTTTCTTCAGGTCGGAGTATGATACCGTTTCCAGCGAGTCCGGGGCGATTAGGCTCTCGGCGATCTCAAAGGCGTCTTGCCCACAAACGCACAACATTGTGGCAGCCTTTAAGCCTTCCTCCCTTATCTGGTTTACGCGGAAGTAAGTCTCGACTCTTGCAACATAAGATTCCCACCTCTCGGGGTGAGAGACGTCGAATTCCGCTAAATGCCCAACTTTCGCCATGATCAAGGATCAGAGTCTTCTTCAGCCGCACGCACCCTCCAGCGATTTCGTACTGGCAGGATAACGTTGACTTCCACGCCGTTTTCCTCTTCCGGACTTCTTTGGGTGAGTCTTCAAGCTTCCCTAGCTGTATAGACTGAATCCCATCCTCATCGCCAGTGTTAAGTCCGGAGAATAATGGCGCTTGAGACGAAGCATTTCTAACAAGTCTTTATTCTCTGCTTCCAATCTATGAACAACCCGAGCAGAGGCACGCAGGCCTCTATTTATGCCTTCTGATCCCCGGGCAACTCCAACCAATCACGAGGCGGTCTTTTCCCGCCTTGCGCATGTGCGCAAGGCCGGCGCCACTCAGTCTGGTCCCGGGCAGCTTTTACAAATGCCCGGGACTCTTGCAACGTCCCGAGCCTGCTTTTGCAGGCTCAGGACACAACAGAAGGGACAATGGGAGAGAGGGAGGGAAGGAGGAAGAGACTAAGGAGGTGAAGGAAAGGAAGGAAAGAAGGGACAATGGGAAAGAGGGAGGGAAGGAGGAAGAGACTAAGGGAGGTGAAGGAAAGGAAGGAAAGAAGGGACAATGGGAAAGAGGGAGGGAAGGAGGAAGAGACTAAGGGAGGTGAAGGAAAGGAAGAAAAGAAGGAAGGAAGGGACAAGGGGAGAGAAGGGAGGGAAGGAAGGCAGGCAGGCACCCACCCCAGTCCCATCCGAGACCCACAGATTCCCCCCCACAGGCACTCTGCAACCTGAGTGATCAGCTGGCCACGCCCCCTGGCCATTGATCACGTGACCCTGGGACACTGTGAACGTCATAAGTATGAATCAGTTGTCAAGCATCCGAATGTAAATCACATGACCCTGGGGATGCTGCAACAATCATAAGTGTGAAAAATGATCATAATTCTCTTTTTCAGTGCTGTTGTAACTTCAAACAGTCACTAAGTGAATTGTTGTAAGTAGAGGACTACCTATACTTTCCCATTTTTTCCTTTTTGGGGGTGGTCAAGTTTTTGATACCCCCCGGCCAGCTGGATGGGGGGTTGGGGGTCACCACAACATGAGGAACTGTATTAAAGGGTCGCGGCATTAGGAAGGTTGAGAACCATTGATCTATCAACACAAGTAGATATTTTAATTTCCCTATCTTAGGCATTTCAGTAAAATCTATCTGCACATACTGAAAGGCTCTAATAGCTATTGGTCTCCCTCCTTTGGGAGCCTTAACACTCTGATGTTTGTTAACCTTTTTACATATATAAATTAAATTATTATTAAATATTAAACATCCCTCTGTGGCCCTTTGGGCTATCCCATAAATTCCAATGGTAGCATAGGATTTCAAGTATTTTCTACCAGTGCTTTAGTTCCCCAATGATTCCCCTCATATAGTTTTTGGATCACCATTCTTGCAGTACCTTGTGATAACCACAGAATCCCCTTAAGACCATTTTTGTTGTTTGGTAATTATAAATCTACTATAGCCTCAATCCTTTTACTATCTATTTTCCTTTCCCCTTCAACTATAATATATTCTAGATATTTTACCTCCTTTCATACCAATTGGGCTTTATTTGCTAGACACCCTCAATCCTTTCTTCTGCCAAGAAGTTGCTTTCCCATTTCTTTATAATTCCCAGCATAAGATCTTACAAAACTGGGAAGCTACATAAAAATGTATTTGCTTCCACAGCTTAAAAGTAGAGGAAAGAAAAGAAAGAAAAAAATAATTTGTCCTGTATGTATCAGATAGACTATACTTGTCGGAAGCTCTATCAAAAATTGTCACATTTTTCTTTCTCCTCCCCCTTTCACCCTGATTAGATACCATGTTACAAAAATATAACTCAATAAACTTATTGTAAATAACACATTCAGGATTTTAAAAGGTAAAGCACATAGGCTCACCAATTAGCATTGGGCCAACATTTCTGGAATGCCTTTTGTCTCAGGCAAATAACATT
>NW_015396491.1:14476-17357 GCF_001527695.2 Protobothrops mucrosquamatus
ACATGCAAGAGAGCAGGCAATACAAAAGGGGAACACGTCCCTTGCTGAAAGGGCTCAGAGGAGGATGTCCTCACGCATCAGGGCTAACAGGGAGGCATCCCTAGTCCCTAGCACTACAGAAACGAGCCAGGAAACCCGTACTCCCTCAGGAAACACGGGAATGAACTCAGAGGGGTTAGACAACTCCATAGAGAGTAGGGCAACCAGGTTTAGCGACCAACAGGGCACTGACTGCTCAAATACAGGAGACGGGCTGGAAAGTCAAGCTGAAGTCACTGGTCATTCACAGGGCACTTCACCTAGTGCAAGCAGCAATGGGGATAACAATACAAACTCTCCAGGTCTGAGAAGGTCGCTCAGGGTAAGAGGCCCTCCCAAATACCTAGCCGATTACGTAAGGTGAGCAGGTACATAGCAATAGCTGACCTAAAGGTTCTGGCTGGTTGTCTTTAATGAAACAAGGTCGGGGGGTCACTGGATCTGGTTCAAAGGAACAGTCCCACACCTTATACATTGTGTAACATTAACTCATTAATTATATTACCATCTATAGGATGGCGTCCATGTGGGGGCAATCTTATTTCATCCAGGGGGAAGGGGTGTTGTGTCCTGAGCCTGCAAGAGGCAGGCTCGGGACGTTGCAAGAGTCCCGGGCATTTGCAGAAGCTGCCCGGGACCAGACTGAGCGGCGCCAGCCTTGTGCGCATGCGCAAGGCGGGAAAAGCCTGCCTCATGATTGGTTGAACTTGCCCGGGGATCAGAGGGTATAAATAGAGGCCTGCGTGCCTCTGCTCTGGTTGTTTGTAGAATGGAAGCAAACAATAAAGACTTGTTGGAGATGCTTCGTCTCAAGCGCCATTATTCTCCGGACTTAACACTATCCATTTCAGACCCTATCAATTTCTAACCTTCTCCCAAAAAAAACTCCAATAATGAAGCATCCAGAGTTTCTGGAGAAAATTATCCCACTGATTAATTATTCTTACAGTCAGGAAATTTTACCCAATTTCTGTTCTTTAAAACAAACAAACAAACAAACAAACAAACAAACAAACAAACAAACAAACAGAAACTGCCTCCCCCTCCTCCTCCTTCTTCTTCTTCTTCTTCTTCTTCTTCTTCTTCTTCTTCTTCTTCTTCTTCTTCTTCTTCTTCTTCTTCTTCTTCTTCTTCTTCTTCTTCTTCTTCTTCTTCTTCTTCTTCTTCTTCTTCTTCTTCTTCTTCTTCTTCTTCTTCTTCTTTTTTCTGCATCTCTTACTTTTCCAAGGCAGAAATTCTTGGGTTAAAAAAAGTAACAAACTAAACATGTTTAAAAGGATTGCTCAAAAATTTCACCCCCCTTCAATAGCCCTTCCACCATGGGCTTTAAACCCATTCTTCCTTCCAACGTAATGTTATACTGTATCTGGTGAATTACTTCACCAGGGTTCTTTAAAGTCACCTTTAAAGGATCCATGTGTACCCCTCTTCTATTGCCCTCTTGGGCCCATATAAGAGGGTCCACTTTTCCTTGAGCTTCCTCACTCAAGGTCATAATATTTACAATTATTTCTCTTTCATTTCCCATAATAACAATCCCCAATTTACCAATTAAGTACCCCGTGGCCAAATTGCAGCTCCCTTTAACCAATACAAAGTTCAGGTCCTTTTACTACTGTCTGGACCATAGCAAGTTTAAATATTGTTGCTTCTACTACATGTCCATAATTGCCTGATCCTTAATCTTCCCTTTCCCAATTTGCATTCCTGGAGGTATATAGTTCAGGGTAAATCTGATGGCTCCAGAATCCACCGAGTACACCCTTTCCTCCTCCAGGGATCCAACCTTTAAGGTTTATCAGGGGTTCCTAAAAAGCTGGACCAAAAAACAGATTAGTCCCCTGATACCCCTAATCCTCAAAATTCACCAATTTTGCTAGTTCTTCCCCCTCCTTCCTCTTAGGGCATTCATTTTCCCAGTGTCCTTCCTCCTTACAAAAGGCACAATTATTTATTTATTTATTTAGGGACTGGGGAAAAATTTTCTCCTAGGGATTTATATCCCCTGGTGCCAACTGGCACCAAATGAGCCATCATTTTTATCTTATCTTATGGTTATCTCTCTCCTCTTCTCTCTTCGCATATACTTTCTGAGCCTCTTTTACCGCTAATAAATCTTCTATTGTTTTAGTTTTCCATGTGCCTAATTTCTGCATTTTTACCCTAATACCTTCCCATGCTTTCCTTACAAATTGATATTTCACAATCATTTGATGTCCTGGATTACCAGGATCCAAATGTTCATACTTTTAAAGTTGGCTTTTTAATCTTTCTAACCATTCGGTTGGTGTTTCCTCCTTTCCTTGTTCTAACGACAGTGCCTTCTGAATGTTAAGACTCTGGGGCACTGCATTTTTTAATACCTTCTATTAAATATCCCCTATAATCAGCCATAGCATTTCCTCTCTGCACGCCTGTTACCATCCCACTTTTTCTTACACTGTTCCCTAACTGCTCACCTAATCATCCCATTCTCCTCTGGTGTAAACATGTTAAAAATGGGTTGCATTTCTCCCCATGAATATTCCATTAGTCCTAAAAACATTTCTAACATGTTTTCCTACTTCAATAGGATCTTCTATTAGTTTGGGCAATTCTTTACTAAATTGCCTGATTTCAAAAGCTGTTAGGGGGGACAATTCCCCCCCCCCTTGGAGAGGGGTTTTCCCCTCTCTTGTCACCTTCCAAACTATAGGAACCTCAAGAAATACATAGCTTTCTACTTAACTCTTTCACACAAAATAGCAGATCAGAGTTCTCGCCTTTCATCCTGGCCAGGCATAAAACTTCACACAGCTCCTTTCTTTCTCTCTCTCTTTCCCTCTCTTCCATCTGATTATTT
>NW_015396491.1:21562-22699 GCF_001527695.2 Protobothrops mucrosquamatus
TACAGACACAAGGGGTCTGCTGCCGGCAAGATGGGGCTTACCAGTCTCAGTCCATTGGAGAGGTTAGCTTGAAGTCCCATTGGGGTGCCAAATTGTTAGAAGTAAGTCTTCATCCTGGTTCATCCAAGCCGGGAATAAATAAGCAAACATGGCGACTGCTTTGGGAAGAAGGTTACAGTTTATTGCAGAAGACAGATGGCCCTTGCAAGAAGTAGCAGAGGAGAAGAAAGAGAGCGAGCACATGGGCAGAAGGTCTTTTATACCCCCTCCCAGCCCTGCTTGGAGTAGTTTCCTGTTCCTGTGGCATGAACTTTGAGGCTATTTCTGAGTGTTTTTCTAGGCCTTGATATCTGTGGTTTAATCCCATTATCATATCCTGCTTCCCAGGTGATGGGGCTAATGACTCTTAAGAGCTTCTTCTGTCTTGAGATCCCTGGCTCCAAACTTCCTGATGGTTCCACATCTGCATATGTATAAGACTAGCTACTGCTTTGGGCAAAGAGAGAGATGAGGCCAGGTTTGGTTTCTGCTTTTCAAAAAAATGCTTTTAAAAATCCTTTTGGTGAACAATATCTTTCTTTCTGCCTTTTTAATATTTCCTTCTCTGGGCTAACTTCCCACAAAAGCTTGGTTCTCTCCAAAGTTTTAACCCAAAATATCTCCTTCTTTTATTCATCCCTAACACCCGCCGCTCCATCCCTCCTCTTTCCCCATTGGCTGAGGTACTATGAGGTTTATTTATTTATTATTTATTATTATTTCTTGTATTTCTACCCCGCCCTTCTCCCTGCGGACTCAGGGCGGCTTACAACCATTTAAAAACAAATACTTGGATACAAAAATACAACATTTAAAATATTAATTAAAATGAAATATTATTAAATTATTTTAAAACCAAATTAAAATAACCCTTAGGCCAGTCCTGCTAACTTAAATAGCCATGTCTTGAGGGCGCGGCGGAAGGAGGGGAGATCCGGAATCACCCGGATCTCTGGGGGTAGCTCGTTCCATAGGGTGGGAGCTCCAACAGAGAAGGCCCTCCCCCTGGGGGTTGCCAGCCGGCACTGTCTGGCTGACGGCACCCTGAGGAGACCCTCTCTGTGGGAGCGTATCGGCCGATGAGAGGTAATCGGAGGC
>NW_015396492.1:0-8222 GCF_001527695.2 Protobothrops mucrosquamatus
GCAAAATCCAAAAGGGTTTGTTGGGATCAGACTGCTGGAAAAGAAGTACACAGAGCAGAAGCAGACAGGCGTAAGTGGCTCTGTTTCCACTGACTTTCACATTCAGAATCTCTCCCAGAGAATTAATGTGATAAAATTTTATTGACAAATATAGGCATGACCCTAATGAAGTGTGTATTGGCAAATGCTGTGCACTGATTTTCTTTTTTTTTGGACAAATGCATGTCTTAACTAATAGTAGCAGTCAAAACTGTCTTATAACAGAAAAAGGATGAAGTTGAATCAGTGGACTAGGACTTAACGCCAATGAGCAAAAAAAATTCATGAAATCAAAGCATGTTCAAACCATGAACTCTGTGGAGGGATTCATATATTAGATGCAATTTAATGGAAAGAAGATTGGTGACCAGCAGTTAACCAGCAGCAAGATGGATGGGCTGAAGTTACAGTGGTGACAAGTCCACTGTTGGAACATGTGAAGGTTGAAGATCTTTCTGTATCATCTTGGAGAATCAATACCAACTTGCCACCCATCTCACCAAACGTGACGCTCATCAATGTTCAGTTTAAAATATCTAAAACATGCAATCTGAATTTTAAAAACATATTTGTCAGGTTTTTTTATATGGATCATCAATGTACTTAACAAAATGGGTACAGGTAGTCCTCACTTAACAATCCTAATTAGGACTGGCAAGTCTATTGCTAAATGAAGCACTTATTTAAGCAAAACATCACGTGACTGTCATACTTAACAAGAGCAGTCCCAGTTACAGTTGTTAAAAGGAACACCGGTGGTCCTTAAGCAAATCATCATGTGATCATAACTTGAGACCTCCTGCTGGTTTCCTCATTGACTTTGCTTTTTGGAAGCTGGTTAGGAAGGTTGCAAATAGTAACCATGTGACTGCAGGATGCTACAACTATCATAAATATATGACAACTGTCAAGCACCAGAATCTTGATCACTTGACAATGGGAACACCATGGTGGTGGTATGTGCAAGATCAAACGTAAGTCACTTTTTTTCAGCACTGTCATAACTTCAAACAGTTGCTAAATGAATGGTTGTTAAATGAAGATTACCTGTAATATCTTTCCTCCAAGTCCCATGCATGGGCAATTGTTGCTAGAATAATGTAGTTAGTATTACAATTTCATTGTTATATCCAACTTAAAAATGTAATGATAATATTATCAAACCAGGTACCATTCTGGATTTCAAGATAGATATCTCAAGATAGCAAGACACCAGGGCTCAACTATGACAATTTTAGGCAGTGTACTAATATTGGGGGTTGGGTATGGGTGGGGTAAAAAACAAAGAAGAAAAAATTCTGTTTTCCCCTCTAACTGTAATATGGGAAAGACAGGAGTAGGCCAAGAAGCAAACCCTGAGAAGTCTACACTGTTACTTTGGACATTTACAATTTACGGTAATTTATCCTTACCTGTGATTCTGGTCTAGCAGCAGATACTGGTTTCTCTTTAGGTGCTTTTTCGGCTTTGTCAGTTGTTTTTTCCTTTGTTTTTCTAGTGGTTTTGGAAGAACCTGCCGACTTTTGACTTTCCAAATTGCTATGGATGTCTGGACTTAAGATAGATATATTCTCTTCATGTCTCTCAACAGGACGAGCTGCATATAATTTTATTCAAATGACAATATTAAGCATTCATCATTTGAAACTTTTGTGCTTGGATATCTTTTTTCAGATCCGTATACCAAAAGTATACAGAGGTATAATCAGTGATTTTTTTTTATTTTTTTTTTAAAAAGGTGCCGGAACTCACACACATCATACAACCCGCCTTGCCTACCCTACAAAGTTCCATCCAAAAAAGGTGCCGGAACTCCGTTCTGGGCATTCTATGAGAAAAAAAGCCCTGGGTATAATTAACATGAAGTGAATGTTCTTTTCATGCAGTGTGACTTCCTGTCCCCTTTCCATTCCCTTTCCACCCAATTTTCCAGAGCAGACAGGGGAGATGTATAGACTGGCAGAGGGAGAGGGAGCTGAAGCAGAAGCAACTTTCCGATAGACAGATAACTTTGGAATACAGTCATTCCCACATACCACTACAAAGCATTTTTATTCTCTTTTAAGCACAACCATTTTTTTGTGCAGTGTTTGGTTTATTCTACGCAACATATCTTTTTCTCTATGCTTTGTAGAAAATATTTATCTTCTTTTTTTAGCAATTGTTTTCTTGTTTGCATTTCCCCACAGTCGGAAATGGTTTCCTTATGCCTTGTTTTCTTTGCCTTTTGCTGGCATTGTAAAGGCAATATTTTAAACTAAAATGGTGTCTTCTCCTCAGCATTCATTTCCTAGCATAAATACATACGTTTTCTACTGGAATTAAACCAGGAGACAACTTCTAAAATTTATACTTTTCCTCCATTAATTTAAAAATGTCAAAAATGATCTAAATGCTGTGCTCTAGCTACTTAAACTAGAGAATAATAATTTACTGCAGATGGCACTGTTGCCTTATATTATGAAATAAGAAATGTTAAGATTTGAAGCAGACATTTTCTATTAATGCACAATGTTCTGGAAATTACCAGTAAAGTACATTTGGGTAGACATAACAGAATCTGTCAGTTTTAGTTTCAATCACATTCTAGTTTTCCTGACAGTTTTCCTGTTCTATATTATTTTAAATATTTTGCAACAAAATTAAACTGTATCCATGAAAAGACATATGCACATTGATTTCAATACATTTATTCCCAACTGTGCATACTTTCCCAAATTATCTGGCTTCATTATAATGTGTGTTTGTGTACATTTAACTTAATTTTCCTTAGTTTACCTGCTTATAACATGTACATGTTAAAGTTGCATGACTTGGTCGTCGTCTTCTAAACTTATTCGCTCTTTCTTCATATATTCACTTTGCGATTCATTCCGTCTTAGAAACCACTTCAATGTATTTCCTTTATATTGATCACTCACATCTGTATTCAATCCATATTCATTCAGCATTCATTCATTTCCCATCTTTTTCTTTTCATCACACACATTTAGATATCCCATTCTCATTGCACTAAATTTTTTTATTTTTATATTTTCGTATGATTTTGTTTAGGACTTGTGCTTTTACTTCTTTCCTTTTCTTCCATGTCCATTTTCCTTGCACTCTTAATACTATCATAAGCTTACCCATAATATTTACAAAATGTGGTCATTCTGAGAATGGATGCTTTAACTGCTAGACACTTTAAATGAGCTGACACTCCCTCATTTAAGAGGTAAAAGAGGTGGGGCAATATTTCTTTAGGAGTTCCATTTATTTATTTATTTATTTATTAAATTTATATACCGCCCTATCTCCCTTACGGGACTCAGGGCGGTGAACAGGCGATACTAAAAACCACAATAATAAATAAATAGTTTCTGTGCTAAAATCAAATTAAATAACTTTGGAGCGTTTGATTTTTATTATGACTGGATGATAGGATATCATTCATTGTTATTTAAAGTGGTTTATTCGTTTCACTGTTTTTATTCATTGTTAGCTGTGTTTTTAATTGCTCTTATGTAAACTACCAAGAGTCACAGTGGAAAGTGGTGATATATTGGAAATAAATGGATTAATACAGCATATTAAGAATTAATTTTAACCGCTATGACACTTTTCATCAATAAATACCTAACACAGTGACTTACCTTTGATTTCATTTTTTTCTAATTCTTTTAGTGCCTGAACAAATACAATTTGACTTTCAGTAAGTGGCCAACTATTATATAACACTGAAGCTTGTATAATATATTTGTGGGTCTGTAAAATTGAAAAACAATATATTACAATTTCATATATAAAGTTATTGGTTTAAGTCAATAACCTTGACTGCTATTTTAAACCATTGTAGCTTGAGATAATGGAAAGAAAGAAGAGCTAAAATAGGATGTTTGATGAATTTGACCATGGCAGTTATATAAAAACAACATATCTGATCTTTCAGCTTAATATGTCAGTGGCAACTTCTATCTTCATTTGAATTTCATTTAAATTTGCTATTCTTTAAGGTTAATACTATTTTTGGTAGTCCAACTGTATATCATCATAGTCCACTGTAAAACCTCTAAGCTATAATATAAGCTATGAAAAATCTAGGCTATAACATAAAAATAAACCAAAAAAAATCCATGGTAATTGAACTATAAAGCCTTAGTAAAAAGCCAAAATCCATAATATTAAATCTCATAAAATTGTTAATTTAATAACCATACTAGAATCACACAAATCAATAGCTTAATTATACAGAACATGGCATTTTGTTAAAGTTCAATCTTTATTGCTTGTCAAGTTAAACATTTTGATAACACCCATAATTTAATATACATTGATACATTTGAATAATTTCAGAAAATAAACCTTTTTTTGCAGATCATGTAGAAATGAAATCAAATGACATTACTAAAATAACCCAAAAGATTTAGCCATTCCTTGGGAAAAGAGAAAGAGCTTGGAGGGATCAAAACGGAGAAATAGTCGTAAAACTGTATGCAAAATTCACGTGTGGAAATCAGGCTTGTTTTCTTTGTTGCAAGATTTTGCCATGCTTGTGAGAAAATCTCATGACACCAAGTTTTACCAAATCCTGAATCATCTTGGTGAAACACATAGGACAAACTCGGGGTAGGATGCTTATTCCACTAGGAAAGAATTTAAGGTTCTAAATATTAATTCATATCCCTCACCTGTTGAAGCAAATTTTCATCAATGGTAGGAAGAGCAGGAATATCTTCTTCTGTTGAAGCTGAGCCTTCCTGTGATGCCTTGGACGAAGACTTAACGGTCTTCTGAGTTGTTACTGTACCTTTCTTCTTTGGGGCTACAACTTCAGCTTCTTTTTTGGGTGTGCTTTGCACTACACCACCTTTACTTGATGTTGCTGAGAAAGGAAGAATAACTTTAAAGGGATTCAAACGAGTATCATTTTTGGAATAATATTGTATCATATATATTGTAGAAACATCCTTTTTTTTACCGATCTATTGATTGATTCCTTTTATCATTTGCAACTACACCTGCCTCACATACTTTCCAAAAAAGACTTATTACAAGGTGGCAAAGCATTCATGAAGCATAGAAAAAAATATTTTTGAAAGTTAAAATTCATTCACTGTGAAAATATTTTAAAATCTTAACTTGGAATTAGGCAACACACACACCAAAACGTATGACGTGTAAAGATTCTATCAGTAGAAATAATTAGTTGTTTCTGATGGCATCTAGATTTTAGATACCAAGATAAAAACAAATAATACTAAAATATGTAGACTATAGCGATAACTCCATCTATATCCCAATTAAAAGATATAATAAAAAATCAAGGCATGTCTTCCTTAGTAGACAATATCTAATAGGCAACAAACAACAACAGGAACAATCAAGGAAGAAACAATACTCAAATCAAGGAACCATCAAGAAAAACCTCCAACCAATATTGGCGGGACAAGCTCCTATACCAGTGATGGCGAACCTTTTAGAGACCGAGTGCCCAAACTGCAATCCAAAACCCATTTATGCATCGTCGGGTGCTGGGTGGGTGTGGCCCATTGGCCTGGTGTGGCCAATTGGGTGGGTGTGGCCCATTGGGTGGGCATGGTTGCGGTGCTAACAGCAGACTGGGTGGGACTAAAAAGTTCAATCAATCCCAACTTTGCAAGATTTTTTTTTCCCCGCGAGAAATTGAAATTGACTGATTGATTGAACCTTTTTTTTTTTTTGCACACAGCGGCGGAGGCCTAAAGCGAAAAGGTTTTATAAAACCCAGATGAAGGCCTAGGACTGGGGCGATGGCGCGCGTGCCCACAGAGAGTGCTCTGAGTGCCGCCTCTGGCACCTGTGCCATAGGTTTGCCACCACTGTCCTATATACAAACAAGCAGCAAATTCCACTTCTTCAGATTACCTATTCTGGTAATGAAACATCTGCAGAAAAACAACCAAACTCAGAGAACACCAAGTACCCTTAATTAAGACGAATATTGCTGACAATAACTCCATATAGTAAATTCCAGAAGAAATAGATTTTTACCAGTTTCCAGAAGACCATGAAAATGATGTTCATTCTCACCTCAGCTGGAGGCTGTTTCCTAAGAGAGAAGCCCTCACAGAGAACAGATCCTTTGGCTGCACATCCTGGTAGTTGGAGATCCTTAGCAGATGCTCTTAGCCATCTTAATGAGGGAGAATTAACTTCTTAAATACTCAGGCTCTGAACCATATAAGGTTTTTAAGAAAGCAATTGAATTCTTCAGTGTATTCAGCAACATACTAGTAACCATGCAAACTCCTGCAGCAATGATATAATAATGTAGCACCACCACTGAATAGTGAGCACATGAACTGTTGCATTTTGGATCACCAGAAGTTTCTGACTGGTACTCAAAAGCATTCCTGAATACAGTTATATAACTGGGAGATGGTAAGGGCACAAGCAATTCTTCTCAATACATCATGTTTCAGCTAAGGCTGCAACTGGTGAACCAGCTGAAGATTAAAGCTCACATGGCCATGACTTCCATCTGCTTTTCTGATAGAAGTTCTGAGTCCATGACGTATTTATTTAATTAGATTGCAAGCCTTTTCTCTCTGGGAATGAACAATTCAATCAAGAGGTAAAGTTAGTCCTGGCTTTTAAATTAACAGCAGTCTTGTTTTGGTTGAATTTTGCTTTTGTTTCTCCCCACCCAGGCAATGAGTTAGAATTTCTATCACATCTCAAATTGGGCCCAGGGTGGGTGGAGTTACCCAGCATATTGATGATACCTCATCCTGAATCAGCTGAAATCTTCTCAGAGTGGTTTCATGTAGAGGCTAAACACAATAGAAGAACTGGACACTGAGGCAACCCTATAACAGAGAGCCCAAAGGCTTGACCTCTCCTTGTCCCTAATATCACTAATGAGAACTGCCTGCCTGAACAATAAACTCCCAAACCAGTAGTCCAGAAGGATACCATGATCATCAGTACTGAAGATTACAGGAGGTTTATGTAATGTGAGAATGACCTTGGGAAGACAGGAGAAAGAGCTGCAGTCTAGACAATAGTCTGATAAACAAAGTTTGAGTCCAAAGAAAAAAGGGTGGCAAAAGCATCTGGCATCACCATAGCACACAAACCAACTAAAGTCCTCCAAAACATCCTAAGTAAATCAAAAGATCTGCAGCCCCAGAAGAATAAACAGGAGACATCTACAACATACAGTATAAGGACTATAATAGATACTATGTAGGACAAACATGAAGAAGACTAGCAGAGCACATCCACAAACACCAACCAGCAATCAGAAGACATGAAAACTCTTTTATTTCCAACACATGGACAGACTTCATCATAATTTCAACTCGAAAACTGTGGGAAACTGTGAGCAAAGACTAAAAACACTAGAGAATTCCTGGCACTCAGACAGATCAGCCATCAACAGACATACAAAGATAAAAAACATCTACATACCATTCAACAGAGACAATCAAAAAGCCAAAAAGGAAATGAAAAAGTCAAAACATCTTGCCAGTAACCAACACCCAGCTAATCAGGGTTATACTAGACTAACAGTGAACTAAACAATACTAGACCCACAACAAGTTAACAAGTGCCATCACACATAAAGAATGGCCTCTGATAATGATCTTGATAAAGTAAATGACTTATATAAAGACAAGCATTCCCAAACAAGGGATTCCCTTCCCAAGGGAAATACATTTTCAATGATTCACTTCTTTAAAGGGTTGTGATTCACTGGTCTTTATTTATACTTCAAAACTAATTATTCTACTGGAACAAACAAAGGCAAGTAAAACAAGTTTCTTTGAAGAGATGCTTGAAAAAATGTGCTGCTTCAATAAATAAATAAATAAATAAATAAATAAATAAATAAATGAATGAATGAATGAATGAATGAATGAATGAATGAATGAATAAATAAATAAATAAATAAATATATTTATTGTGAATCCAAACCTCAAAGGTGAGGATGTGTCACACAAATTCATTTATAATTTTAGAGAGTTGCAATACTGCAATATTTGAGAAACCCTGGATTACTGGATTATAGTCATGGAGTTTCCCTTTTTCTACCACTCTTCAATTTTTAATGCTTGATGACACAATATTATGGATTGGATTCTGTGAAAAGATTGATTAATGGGAGTTGTTAGGATGCTCCAGCTAACTGAAAGGGGAAGAATATAGTTTTAGCTGTT
>NW_015396493.1:0-2904 GCF_001527695.2 Protobothrops mucrosquamatus
ATCTAGTCCAATCCCCTGCTCAGGCAGGAAACCCTATACCATTTCAGACAAATGGCTGTCCAGTCTCTTCTTAAAAACTTCCAGTGTTGGAGCATTCACCGCTTCTGGAGGCAGGTTGTTCCACTGGTTAATTGTTCTAACTGTCAGGAAGTTTCTCCTTAGTTCTAGGTTGCTTCTCTCCTTGATTAGTTTCCATCCAATTGCTTCTCGTCCTGCCTTCAGGCGCTTTGGAGAATAGCTTGACTCCCTCTTCTTTGTGGCAGCCCCTGAGATATTGGAAGACTGCTATCATGTCCCCCCTCGTCCTTCTCCTCATTAAACAAGACATACCCAATTCCAGCAACCGTTCCTTACATGCTTTAGCCTCCAGTCCCCTAATCATCTTTGTTGCTCTTCTCTGTACTCTTTCTAGAGTCTCAACATCTTTTTTACATCGTGGTGACCAAAACCACGATGTAAAAAAGATGTTGATGAGTAAAAAAGATGTTGATTTCTATAACAACAAATCAATCTAATCATTAAAACTCAAAATCAAAGTATCATTTTTTTCCACCCCAAGCACAAAGTCCAGAAGTGGTTTCCAAGTAGAAACAAAAGTACTTACGTTCTTTTCTTTGATCAGAACAGTCAATTTAGCCATCTCTGCTAACTCCGTCAGTTTTTGTAACCATTCATCTATGGTGGGAATCGAAACATCCTTCCATTTTTGTGCGTAAAGTGGTTTTGCTGCCTAAGTTGAGAAGATTCCTGCACATAGGTGTTTTAGTAATAAATCGGTTTAATTGGACCTTCACATCTGGATCTGGTCTTTTGTATCTGACCAAAGAAAAGAATGGGAGCATAACAACTGATATATTGATGGGATGACTGAACCCCATTTGCCCTCAGTAATGGGCCCTGCAGATGTTTATGCTTTAAAAGGAAATACTTAAGGAAAGAAATCAATGAATTTTGGTTTTCTCTGCACTGACAGTAGGAAAAACAGGCACTAATTACTTTCCTTAATATGTAGTAGGGCAACAATAGGTGTCACTCCTTCGAAGTAGGACAGGTAAAGAAACAGATATCTATGGAGATTCTCAGTCATCCAGATTATAGTTATCCCAAAGATGCTTTTTCACAAGGCAACTGGACTTTCTTGTTTTTCTTTGAAGACGTTTCGCTTCTCATCCAAGAAGCTTCTTCAGCTCTGACTGGATGGTGGGGAATGGAAGGATTTATATTCCTTGCAGACAGCTGTTCATTTGCATTTGCACAACTGGCTAAAAGAATGCAAATGAACAGCTGTCTGCAAGGAATATAAATCCTCCCATTCCCCACCATCCAGTCAGAGCTGAAGAAGCTTCTTGGATGAGAAGCGAAACGTCTTCAAAAAAAAACACAAGAAAGTCCAGTTGCCTTGTGAAAAAGCATCTTTGGGGTAAAGAAACAGACACTATAAGAATACTAGAACTTTATTTCATTGTTATAGGGTATAATACCATTACAATGAAACAGTTGTTTCCCTCTGTCTTATATCAAAGATAGTCAAGGTGGGGGAAATCTTGAGTTTCTTTCTCACTCTTTCCTGTTTTCCTGGGCTAAGCTCATGTTTTATTAAGAGTTGTATATTTTCTTCATAGCCATCTCTGAACTCTTCCACAGTGGGTGAATATAGGCAGATGCTTCGAACAACAAGTTTAGCCACACGTTTCCCAATTAACATTAATTAACTTACATACCTGTGACCTGTTGCATTATTTCTGAAGACAGATTTAGCATTTTTTTGAATTAGCATGAAACCCTTGTAACAGACATGTCAAACTCGCGACGTCACATGATGTCACGCAATGTATTGGAGCTTTTTTGCCATTGCCAGCAATGGGGTGGGCGTGGCTCCGGTATAACGAAACCAGCCCGTGGGCCGGCAGTTTGACACCCCTGCCTTGTACCAAAAGACCTGCTGACAGATTACAGGGAAGAAAAAGGGATGGGGAATGAAGTAGGATAGAGTTTTTTTGATTGTCATATATTTGAAGGGGACTTTCCATTTCCCCCACACCTTCTGAACCTGTAATCTATTGGCCAAGCTAACAGGTTTGGAGACTAGTATGTGTTGAAGCAGGAAGTACAATCAATAATGAGTGAGCTCCATCCTTAGCTAGTGCTGCAAGGGAATAGAAATTGGCAGTGCCGGATTTTGGTGAAAAATATGGCAATCTAAAACCCCTTGTTGCCGCAGAATGTCTGTAATGTACATACATACATAGACATACATACATACATACATACATACATACATACATACATAGAATAACAGAGTTAAAAGGGATCTTGAGGAGTCATCTAGTCCAACTCCCTGCTCAAGCAGGAGACCCTATACCAGGGGTCTTCAAACTTGGCCCTTTTATGACTTGTGGACTTTGATTCCCAGAATTCCTCAGCCAGGCATGCCTGGCTGAGGAATTCTGGGAGTTGAAGTCCACAAGTCATAAAAGGGCCAAGTTTGAAAACCCTTGCCCTACACCATTTCAGACAAATGGCTGTCCAGTCTGTTTTTCTAAAAGCCTCCAGTGATGGAGCACCCACAACTTCTGAAGGCAAACTGTTCCACTGGTTAATTGTTCTCACTGTTAGGAACTTTTTCCTTTTCAAGCTTCTCTTCTTGGCTAGTTTCGATCCATTGTTTCTTGCCTTGCCTTCTGGTGCTTTGGAAAATAAGTGGCCAATGAGTGGATGATCAACCAGATCACTGATGAAGTACACTAGTTGATGTCCACCGCAGCATCTACCTTGGGAGAAGAGAAGAATCCTGCTCTAAAACAGGAACTCCTCAAGACAACTTTAAGGGAGCATCTGCTGTGATCAGGAAGGACGCAAAGGCAAAGTCACGAGAAACCGGCATACAAAAACAGATACCGGGGG
>NW_015396493.1:6416-8217 GCF_001527695.2 Protobothrops mucrosquamatus
AGACCCACTCTGTGGGAGCGTACCGGCCGATGGGAGGTAATCTGCGGCAGAAGGCGGTCTCGGAGATATCCAGGTCCGATGCCATGGAGCGCTTTGAAGATGATGACCAACACCTTGAAGCGCACCCGGAAGGCCACCGGCAACCAGTGCAGCTCGCGCAGCAGCGGCGTTACATGGGAGCGACGAGTCCCTCCCAACATTGTCTATCTTCTTCTCCTTCTCCTTGTCTATCTCCTCCTCCTCATTGTCTATCTTCTCCTTCTCCTTGTCTATCTCCTCCTCCTCATTGTCTATCTTCTTCTCCTTCTCCTTGTCTATCTCCTTCTCCTCCTCATTGTCTATCTTCTCCTCCTTCTCCTTGTCTTTCTCTTCCTCCTCCTCCTCCTTGTCTATCTTCTTGTCTTTCTCCTCCTCCTCCTTATTGTCTTTCTCCTCCTTCTCCTTGTCTATCCCCTCTTCCTCCTCCTCCTCCTCCTCCTCCTCCATCATACGATTTCTCTGCTCAGAAACAGAGTAGAGAATTGCAAAACGCCGTTGAATGCCCAGCTTCAGCCTAAGCCAATTTTTATTCTAAACTGCTGCGCAATTCCAAAGGAGGTGGGAAAAAAAAAAACCCCACAGTCCAGCCGGGATGACTGATGCCAGGTGACCAGCCTTGCACTGGCTTACATCAGCCTGGCTGAGCAACAGCATGATTCGGTTACACTGCATTCATTTTCAGCCCTCCTCTGTTGCTATTTCTCAATCTCTGGGCGATCGCTTCCTGCCTGCTGCCTCCCCACACTTTCTCTCCCCAACCCCCCCCCCCCATCTCTCCTCTGCCCTGACTCAGGATGGTCAGGAAGGTGGAGCCCTTTCCCAGCGCTGCTGCAGGGAAAAGCTGGGGAATACATGGGCCACTTTCCTTCCCGTGGCCAAGGACTGCCCTCTTGCATTTGTGAAAGTCAAGCCTGCAGGAGAGGCCCAAAGAGGGCGAGGTGCTGCTGCTGAAGGAAAGTCCTCCGTTCAGTGGTGTTCATCAACTTGATCGCATTTGTAAGCTAATAGGGGGGGGGGAATCAAACTGAAGTTCATTAGGACCAGCGCCTTCCAGCAGGACCAGCTGGCTGCATGAAATATTAATCGAAAAGAAAGCTGGTCTCTGTCTCAATCTCTCCACCGGCTGGAGGAGAAGATGACACTGTCCTCAGTAACATATTGTCCTGCCCGTTCCCTGGCAGGGCATTTCCACTTCCCCAGATGGCTGGCTGGTGGCAGTTGTCCCCTGTCCCTGACATGACAAGGCCCATGTGCAGAGCGCCCCAGGGCAAAATGATCCGCTTCCCCACCTGCACTCGGCAGCGAAAGGAGATTCACAGCAGCAGCATGGGGGCAGAACAGCCCCAAGGATGGGAGCTTTGGGGGAAGGGGCAGGGGACCCCAAGGGCAAAAGGGACTCAGTTTCAGCGTGTGTGTGTGTGTGTGTGTGTGTGTATAAAAATAAAAATAAAAAATATAAATTATAAATAGACCCATGGCAAATCCTTCTTTCTTTCTTTCTTTCTTTCTTTCTTTCTTTCTTTCTTTCTTTCTTTCTTTCTTTCTTTCTTTCTTTCTCTTTTTTCCTTTCTTCCTTCCTTTCTCCTTCTCTCCTTCTGTCCCTTTCTTGCTCCCTCCCTCCCTTCCATTCTCCTTTTTCTTTCTTCCTCCTTCATCCCTGCCTTCTTTCTCTCCTCCCTTTCTCCTCCCTTCTCTCCCTTCCTTTCCTTTTCCCCTTCCTTCCTTCCTTCCTTCTTTCCTTCTTTCCTTCCCTCACTCACTC
>NW_015396494.1:0-5913 GCF_001527695.2 Protobothrops mucrosquamatus
CTGTTGCTAGTTAGCCAACCAGCAACGGGCATGAAACTGTATGCAGATGGAGAAGGGCAATCACCCTTAATGGGCGATCAATGGTGAAGGGCAATCACCCTTAATGGGCGATCAATGGTGAAGGGCAATCACCCTTAATGGGTGATCAGGATATGCATAGGGGATTAAGGGGGGGGAATACAAAGAACACAACAGTTGTATACACAATCCATATATTCTCTTTTCAAAGCAGGAAATAAGAAAACTCATACAACATAATAGCAACATGAGGTACCTTGTGTGCAATGTAATCTAGATTTTGCCAGTTTCCATGCAGAAATATTTGTTTGCAAATCAAATGCTGATTCAATCATGTTCCCATCTCATTATTATTTCACCCAATCACAAACATATTTTTTAAAGCTACACATCTTTAGGAACTAGTAGATGAGGTAATGAAATAGGTGTTAGCTAATTGTCAACTTTCTCCATCCGAAACTGAGCAATATTGCAAATGTAATTCTTCAGGGTTTGTCCTGGATTTTAAGTAATTTTTTTATTGACTTTAGTAAAAACTTAATGAAAATTCTCCTAAACAGTTGCAACTGCTGTCATTCATAAATATGCTTGCAGGATTATTACCGATAACATGTCTTTGGGAGGTGCAATTGACTGGAACATAGATTTTGAATTCAGTCACTTGAGATGGTGCAATAGACTAAGATTGGTTAACTAATTGTCTTCTCTCTTGATTATAACTCTTTGTTGCCTCCCATTTTCCACCTGATACTTCGTTATTCTTATTCATTGAAGGCTGTTATGGAAACCATATTTCTATGCTAGATAAATATTCACACAACTCCCATTAGATATTTTAGTTGAATAATAAACAAATAGTGTGCATGGGCAGACATAATTTTGTTCCGTTCGCTGTCCAAGATAGGTGGAATTATGATTAGAGAACATCTAGTTACTTTAAGTAATTTCATGTCTTAAGAGCCAGGTGAATGACATCCAGAATATTTAACAGAATAGCAGAATAACAGAATAACAGAGTTGAAAGGGACCTTGGAGATCTTCTAGTCCAACCGCCCTGCTCAGGCAGGAAATCCTATGCCATGTCAGACAAATGGTTGTCCAATCTCTTCTTAAAAACCTGCAGTGATGGATCACCCACAACTTCTGGAGGAAAGCCATTCCACTGATTAGGAAAGAGTATTTGCAATATTTGAGAAAGCCTGGAAAAAGCAAACTGTCAAAAAAAATAGAAAGAAGAATTTGTAGTCTTCAGCTAGAAGCTGTGGAGAAAAAATGATCTTGGAGACAACTGACCCTTCATAGTGAGTCAATACGCAGCATATTTTTATAGTAAATATTAGGGTTGTTGTTGTTGTTAGTTGCAAAGTCGTGTCTGACCCCTCACGACCCCATGGACAATGTTCCTCCAGGCCTTCCTGTCCTCTACCATCTTCTGGAGCCCATTTAAGTTCACGCCTACTGCTTCAATGACTCCATCCAGCCACCTCATTCTCTGTCGTCCCTTTCGTCTATTGCCCTCAATCTTTCCCAGCATTAGGCCCTTCTCCAGTGAGTCCTTCCTTCTCTTGATTTTCAACTTCAGGATCTGGCCTTCTAAAGAGCAGTCGGGGTTGATCTCCTCTAGGACTGACCAGTTTGATCGCCTTGCAGTCCAGGGGACTCGCAGGAGTCTTCTCCAGCACCATAGTTCAAAGGCCTCAATTCTTTGGCACTCAGCCTTTCTTATGGTCCAATTTTCACAGCCATACGTTGCAACTGGGAAAACCATGGCCTTGATTTTACGTACTTTTGTTGGCAGGGTGATGTCTCTGCTTTTTAGTATGCTGTCTAGATTTGCCATAGCTTTCCTCCCCAGGAGCAAACATCTTCTAATTTCTTGGCTGCAGTCCCCATCTGCGGTGATCTTGAGCCCAGGAAGATAAAATCTGTCACTAAATATTAGGGTAAATCCCCGAAAATAAATGTGATAATAGTAAAAATTTAGTATCTAATGTATTTAATGGCAGATTAGTTACTAGTATCCAACACAGCTCTTTTAAGAATAAGTCATGCCAATCAAATAAATAAATAAATAAATATATTAAATAAAATAAATAAATAAATAAATACATAAAATTTATTATTTATTTTCCTTTTAAAACAGATTCATAAGTCTTATGGTTTGGGGAAATGCCATATGCGTAATATATTTTGATTGGTGCTTTTGACAAGGTCTCCCATTTTATCTTTGTTCACAAGATGGTAACATGCTCCTTATTTGAAAAGCGGGCACTGCGTTTCAAGTTCTAAATACCTACTGCAAACATGCAAAGCATTCTGATCTGAGCCCAGTAATCTATGTCACCATCCAAGTGGATGCTGAAGTGGGAAGAACACCATCACAACAATTATTGGTTGGTATGAAATAATAAGAGAGTTATAACAGGACTCTTGTCTTTGCCTGCATTTGAAGAATTGGACTGACTATTTCCTGTCTATTTCCTATACTTAATTAATTTATATCCACCTTTATTATCTTATATTGATTTGATAAAATATGTTTATAAAATATAAATATTTTATTTTTTATAAATAACTCAAGATTGCAAACGTATCTAACACTCCTTCTTCCCATCTCCCCCACAATAATAACTCTGTGAGATGAGTTGGATTGAGAGCCACTGGACCAAGGTCATCCAGCTGGCTTTCATGACTAAGGCCGGTCAAGGACTCACAGCCTCTCAGTTTCTACCCTGGTGCCTTAACCACTAGGCCAAACTAGCTCTAGGCCAAGTATTAGCTTTCTATGCTTAGACTTGAGACTATTATCATGAATATGATAATTGGACTCTAAGCAGATCCATCTCAGAAAAGTGATTAAGAAGGTCATATTTTATACTCTGACCAGTGGAACAGAGATATCTGGAATGCAATGTCCCATTCTGGTTGGCACAACACAAAAAAGGATGCTGAAATGATGCAGAGAAGAGTAACAAAGACAATAAGGGGATGAATTTGATGGATTTAGATCAGAGGTCTTCAAACTTGGCCCTTTTATGACTTGTGGACTTCAACTCCAAGTATTCCTCAGCCAGGCAGTGCCTGGTTGAGGAATTCTGGGTGTTGAAGTCCACAAGTCATAAAAGGGCCAAGTTTGAAGACCCCTGATTTAAATGAAAGGAACTTGGTATGTTTAGTTAAAATAAGAGAAGGCAAGGAGAGACATAATGGCTGTCTTCCAATATGTGAAGGGATCTCACACGACAGAAGGTATGGATTATTCTCCATTGCACCTGAGACTAAGATAAAGACCAGCGGGTGACAGTTTAACAGAGACAGATTCACTCTTGAAATAAGGTATTTCATGACTGTGAGATCCGTTAAACAAGCTGCCAAAGTCATGATGCTCAAGGAAGTTTTCAAGAAAAGATTGAACAGTCATTTCTGTGGGATGTTTGAGGCTGGATTACAAGCCCTCAAAGTCCTTCCCAACCTTAGGACTATGATTCTATGAACTTCCCATCAACTCACAAGACCCTGCCAACCAAAATATGCACGTCTTTCCAGTTCTAATGGAAGCCATCCTCTCTCTTTTTAATTAGGGAAGAACCACTTATGAGCCTTAACTCATCATCCTGGAGAAGCAAGGATAAGAAGCAACGTATGGAAACTAATCAAGGAGAGAAGCAACCTAGAACTAAGGAGAAATTTCCTGACAGTTAGAACGATTAATCAGTAGAACAACCTGCCTCCAGAAGTTATGAGTGCTCCAATACTGGAAGTTTTTAAGAAGAGAGTGGACTACCATTTGTCTCAAAGTGTAGAGGGTTTCCTGCCTGAGCAGGGGGTTGGACAAAAACTCAAAAGGTAACATTGCCAAAAATTTGTGAAAAAAGTTGTGGGCACTATAAGAGGTCCTTCTCAATTCGTTTCACCATGGGCAGAATTTTTACTGTAAGACTGATCTCCACAAGCTCCCTGTTTGTAAAGGAAGGTGCCACAAATTAAGAGACCCACAACAACTGTACCTAGATTGAGGTCCATTTCTTTTACAGTCATTGTGAAACAGTATTTCTAGACCACCCCAGCTGCAAGGTATATTTAGGATGCATTTAGCCAGCTTCTTTCTTTGCAGACTATGTTTCCATATTTTTTCCTTTATATAATGAATTCTTATAATGTGTGTGTGTGTGTGTGTGCACGTGTGTGTATAAGCCAATAAAATGAGTGTGATAAAAATGATTATCAGCCTGAATCAACCCATTACAGGAATGAAGATCTCTTCATCCAAGGTTGCAGACTCTTTTCTTTGAATGTTGTTAATAGGTAGGGCTTTTTAACATCCCGGTCTAGGTTGGAGGGAGGCTAAGTGGCTTAAAGTCACCCAGATAGCTCCTGTGCTTAACAGAAGTCTCACTGCACCTAATCCATCACAATGACAAGTATGCTACATTAGTGTAATAACTATGTATATGTAAGTATGTGTGTGTGTGTGCGCGCACCTGTGTATGTGCATGAGGGTCCTTGGTGCTCTTGTTTACTTGCTTGTTTACTTGCAGACTTTTTATTACCCAAATTAGCTAACTTCATCAGTGCTAGTAAGGAATGGGATTTGCTCTCAGTCTGTATTCAAGTGGCTTGCCCTGGGCTGGTCTTAGAGCAGACATGTCAAACTCGCGATGTCACATGATGTCGCGCAACGTATCAGGACGGTTTTGCCATTGCCAGCAATGAGGTGGGCGTGGCTTCCGGATGATGCGTCTGGCCCGTGAGCTGGCAGTTTGACACCCCTGTCTTAGAAGATCTTTGGTTGGGATGTTTACTGTTGCCCTGTTTGGCAATTCCTTGATTGGGGTCGTGTTTACTTGATTGAAGAAGCTACTTGGATGAAAAGCGAAACATTTTCAAGGAAAAACAAAGAAAACCCAGTTGCCTTTTGGAGGACATGGGACAACCATGTCCTGGATGACTAAGAATTTCCATAGATTCTTGGCATTAATCTATACTCATCTGGGCTGATTGCTGGGGGGGGGGGGAGGTGATTTGGTCTTCTTATTCCCTTTTTGGCATGTTGATTGTCTTTTGCATAGACTGTAGATATTGTCTATGTCTATGTGTCCATTGATGGTTAATTTGTCAGCACATATCTCTGTGTGTGTGAGTGTATGTGCATGTATATATTTATATTCAGGTGAGAAAGAGGGACTGGTTTTTTGATGATGTCTTAAACTCAGTTTGAAATTCTTTATTGCCAGCAACGACAGAAGGCATGTGATTTTCGTTCAAAAGAAGAGGCATCTTTCTTTTCAAGGTGCCGAAGTAAGATTCTGCAGCTTATCCCGTCACCAAATACATTGTAGATAAATTCAGACTGTTCTAGCAGAATGTAAGCATTCCATTAATGCCGCCGCGATATCATCAATAAAGCGAGAAGAAGCCAAATGGGTCTTTGTTTTCTTCTTTCTTTTGCTGAAGTTCTAATGAAACGGAATCCAAGCACCGGTCTGCGTTTTAAGGTTTTTGTTTTGCATCTCCTTCCTTTAGGCACGTTTCTGAGCAGAAGAAAATCTTCCTGACAATCCTGTTTCTTTTTCACTCCCCCCCCTCTCCATTTGTGCCTCTCTCCAAACCTTGCTTATTAAAAGGGTGTGCGTGTTGGGGGGGAGGGGTAAGAGAAAACATTTACCATATTTTCCGGCGTATAAGACGACTGGGCATATAAGACGACCCCCAACTTTTCCAGTTAAAATATAGAGTTTGAGCGAGAGAGAGGGGGGGAGAGAAAACTTGATGAGTAATATGCCAAACCACATGTGTAAAGGAATAAAATAGAATACCCGTATTTTCCGGCGTATAAGATGACTGGGCGTATAAGACGACCCCCGACTTTTGAGAAGATTTTCAGGGTTTAGAAAG
>NW_015396494.1:13260-16349 GCF_001527695.2 Protobothrops mucrosquamatus
TAAAACTGGAAATTTAACTCTGTGCAAAACTTCAAGTGATAGCTTATATTACCCAAAAATATAAGCATGGACATCCACAGGTAGAGAGATGAAGATCAGCCTAAAACACATGAAGAATGGCTACAGGAACTGGGCATGGCTAGTCTAGTGAAGAGAAGGACCAGGGGAGACATGATAGCGGTGTTTCAATATTTGAGGGGCTGTCATGGAGAGGAGGGAGTCTACCTATTTTCTAAAGCACCTGAAGACCAGATAAGGACAATGATAGTTGGGTCAGCTGTTGGGGGCATGACATTGCACCCCTGTTGTCATTTATCGTAGCTCACTGTGGATGCTGCTAAGTATCATTGGGGTGATCAGAATTCAAGATTGTTAAAGTATGGGTCACTTGGACCACACTTCGGTCTAGTAGGGTTGTATATGATAATATCAATCAGAGTTGGTCAGATCAATCACATTCTCTATGTGCATCTTCTATTGAAAAGTGTGTTAACTAATCCAGAACAGACCATTTTCTTGTTTTTCAGAGCCTCTTTCTGATATGGATTCTGCTTTAGTTTGCTGGTCTAATTCCACTTATCAATAGGTGGCATCTCTTGTCTTAAGTGGAAAGCAGGTATGGAATGTAATATCTTCTTCATACTGATGATACTGCCCTCCAAATCTCTGGATGAGGTTTTTCAGTAGCTTCATCTAGATCATGGGTCTTCAAACTTGGCCCTTTTATGACTTGTGGACTTCAACTCCCAGAATTCCTCAGCCAGCCTGCCTGGCTGAGGAATTCTGGGAGTTGAAGCCCACAAGTCATAAAAGGGCCAAGTTTGAAGACCCCTGATCTAGATAATAAACAAGGAGAAACTGTAGGATGCCCCTATGATAAATACTCAGGTGCCAACCAGAAATGTCCCACCACCTCATTCTTAATGATGGTCCTACAGATAGGAACTGAATGATTGTGACATAGTACCTCCAATATCTAACCCATAAGCTACCCCAATAGTATCTCGTGTTCAGTGGTGTCAAAGCCTATTGAGAAATCTCAGAGAATCAACATAATACTCTACTTTTGTGGAAAGGTCAATAATCAGGGCAATCTAACCTGTATCATGCCCAGTGGTGGGAATCAAATATGTGAACAATCGGTTCTCTGTGTGGATGCCACTTCCGGAAGTCCATTCTGGGCCTGGGCAACAAAAAATTAGCTACCGGTTCTGCCGAATTGGTGCAAACTGGCTTAATCCCACCTCTGACCATGCCTATATTCCAGATTGAAGCTACCCTGAAATAGATTTGATTTGAATCTCTACTAGACTGAAAGAATTAATCTTCATGTCCAGCACTTATAACTAGCCAGCAAACAAATTATTTTTATCTCACGAAATAGCATGTTCTCTGGTTAAACACTTGTCCCATCAGAAAGGGAGATGCCTTTAACAGGGGCTCTTTGTCATTATCCCTCAAGAATTGGAATGGCTTCTGATAGCAGGGGTCTTCAGGTTTAGGGAAACCTATGGAAATGGGGACCCTTAAAGACACAAAATGGCATCAGTCATTTAAATTTCAATATTGCATATGAAGTAGCGATGAAACTATTGGCAAATGTATTACATCAGCTGTTGATATTTAATATAGCTGAAGAGGAAAATAGCACACTATATTAATTCTACACTGTCGGTACATGAATGAAAGTCATAAACAAAGATGAGCGTGCTGTTATTAATATGGTTGATATGAATAAATAGAAATTGGCCCAAAAAACTTAAAATACCTGTAGAACAGGGGTGTCAAACTCAATTCCACTGAGGGCCGCATCAGCATTGTGGTTGCCCTTGGGGGGCCAGGTAGATGTGGCCAGAGTGGGTGCAGCCTACATGGATGGAGTGGGTGTGGCCTACTGGGTGGGCGTGGCCAGTTCTACATCATTCGTGTCAAGGGTGCCTGTGGGGGCCTGGGCAGGAGTGGTACAGATCTGAGGGTCTCTGGCAGAAGGGGGTGGGACCGGGGCATGTGCCGAGGCATGGTCCCCCGGGGCAAGTGCCAAGATGGCCACCACAAAATTGTATATTGGCTCCTGGCTGGCCTGGGCCAGGGCCAAGGCAGCGGGGGCCGTTCCCTCCGTTTCCAGGATGGCTTCGCGGGCCACATGAAACCACTTCACGGGCCGCATCCGGCCCCCGGGCCTTGTGTTTGACATGTCTGCTGTAGAATATTGTATCTTGATAGCCAGTTCACCAGTTAATATTGATTAAAGATATGAGTCAATGGAGATGGCTTGTAAATCTCTGCAGTATTTTAGCAATATTAAATCATTAAATCATTACAAACATTAAATCATGCTATTAGATAGTGTTACAAATGCTTTGTTCAATATAAAGTACTTCGTAATTTTACTGGTGTTTGGGGGTTATTTTTTGTATGCCAGGAGGCTGGAAAGATATTTCTTTATTGCTTCTTAATTCTAAAATTGTACCCATTTAGGCTATTGTGACTGCCAAACAAATCCAGAAAATAACAGGTTATTAGCATAAATGGTTTGATCTCTGATAAAAAAAAAAACCAAACCAAACCAAAAATTCATAATTGCTGAGATTCAAATGTTTCCCTTTTATGAAAGAGTTGTATTCTCATAAAGGCTCCTTGCAAAATTTGCTATCTCAATATTTTTCTAAGACGACTATTTCAACATGTTTGATCTCTTGGCCATGCTACCCTGCATCCAAAGATCACAATAATGGCAATTTTGCAAACTTTTCAGCCTTTTTCTCTTAGCTTCTAGCAATGGCATGGGTGCAGGAAAGAAATAATTATCACTTGAAGATATTTGTAATGGTGATCAGGAAATGATAATGTGTACATAGTGCAAGTCATATACCTGTAATAGGCATCATCCTTTATTACAAACTGAACCATTTACATGCTGACATAATTATGCATGTGTCATTGTTTTGACATCATTGTGACTTGTTATGGATACCACAGTTATTCTGTGCACTAAAGGGAAGGAATCTCTCTCTCTCTCTCTTTTTATCCTTCTCCTTCTCTCTCTCTCTCTCTCTCTCTCTCTCTCTCTCTCTCTCTCTCTCTCTCTC
>NW_015396494.1:18240-21475 GCF_001527695.2 Protobothrops mucrosquamatus
TTGGACTAGATGACCTCCAAGGTCCCTTCCAACTTCTTCTTCTTCTTCTTCTTCTTCTTCTTCTTCTTCTTCTTCTTCTTCTTCTTCTTCTTCTTCTTCTTCTTCTTCTTCTTCTTCTTCTTCTTCTTCTTCTTCTTCTTCTTCTTCTTCTTCTTCTTCTTCTTCTTCTTCTTCTTATTATTATTATTATTATTATTATCATCATCATCATCATCATCATCATCATCATCATCATCATCATCATCATCATCATCATCATCATCATCATCATCATTATCAATGAAATGATTTGCCTCCAAAATTGTGAGTGTTCCAACACTGGAGGTTTTTAAGAAGAGACTGGACAACCATTTGTCCGAAATGGTATAGGGTTTCCTGCCTGAGCAGGGGATTGGACTAGATGACCTCCAAGGTCCCTTCCAACTCTGTGATTCTCTGTGTTTGATTTGAACCAGATCAAGAAGATGAGCATAAAAAGATGAAGTACTGACAACAATAAAGAAGTGGGTGTGGCATAGTCTTCTTCTGGAATGTTGTAACTACAACAACATTATATTAAGGACATTGTCCATGAGTCTGCTTCTACAGCTTTAATACAAAGTTATATAATTTGTGACTTCTGACAGTGAAGACGGGCAAAATTTTTAGTAAAGATCTGATCCTGCTTAGCTTCTGAGTCCAGCCAAGGTCATTCATGTACAATACTAAAGTTTTAAAAATCTGACCAGCAGCAGAAAAAATGTTTCAAGAAGGCAAAACAGATTGAAAAGACACACATCATTTGTCAAGAGCCCTTGAGACAGATCGTATACATTTTTAGAGTGGCATTATGATACTTAATGCTTTCTTTCAAATCGAGTCTTATAATTCCTGCCATTATTAAGTGGGTGATCATCCACTTCTAACTCTAATACTCTAATGTTGGGTTCCACAGCAGGTCACCTTGAAGAGATTATATGCCCACCATCGTGTTCTTTGGTCCCCACAAAGCGTTCTGCCTTATCTCCTTTTAGTGTCTCAGATTCTTTTATTATTATTACTACTATTATTATTAATAATAATTGTTTTGTCATAGAGAATAAAATACAAAAATAAAAAATAAAACAAACAGACAAAATGAAACAAAATGAAAGTGTATATTCAACCCCAGCAACAACCACCACAACAAAAAATAGTATACAAAAAAAGAAGAGAAAGTGGTTAATTAAATTTAGCATTTAACATGTAGGATCCACCCTGGCTGGGTTGCTGTAAGTAAAGAAAAAGAAGTAAATTCTCCTCCCGTTTTACACACACACACACACACACACACGTAAAAGCAGTCAACAGGTTACATTACACTAATCTTCAAATCCCTCTGTTAACCATCTGTTATTATATTTAGTGTGTAGAAAGTCTACAAATGATTTCCTGTCTCTTATGAAGCTGTCTAGTCCTTTATCTCTAATCAAAGCAGTTAATTTTGCCATCTCTGCTAGTTCCGGTCAGTTTCAAAATCCATTCTTCAACAGTTGGCATCTCCTTTTCTTTCCAATGTTTGGCAAGTACACCATGTGAAGGAACAGCACCCCAAATTGTTTTTCAATTGGCTTGTCCATCATACCTACAAGAAAAGCTTCAGGTTTCATTAATATTTGTATCTTAAATATTTTTTTTGCATTGTCATTGTTACATTTATACAGTATGTTTTCGCATATTTGCAAGACCACCACATCTGATAAAATGAACCTGGATTTTGATTACATTTCCAGCACTTATTAGAAATCCCTTTATACATTTTTGTCGACCTAGGATCAAGTACCAACGATACATCATTTATAAAAGTTTTCTTTCAAACTATAATTTAATGTGAATTTTAGTCCATTTGTCCATACATTCTCCCATTTATCTAGCATTGTATTATATCCCAATTTTTCCCCGTTTTACCATACACTCTTTAACGTATTCATCTTCTAGGTTCATCTTAAGTAATATTTTATATTAGAAATCAAGTGGCCATCTCCAGAAGATAAATTAACGTCCAGTTCAGATTTACTTCCTGTGAAAACAAAACTTTCTTTTAATCAAATTTAAATCTTTCAAAAATCTATATAAATAAAAATGTAAATGTTTGTTTGTTCAAAATCTTAAATCTCCGAAAGTTCTTCACCGATTGCTTTGAAATTTTGACACAACATTGCATTCGAATACGCGTGTGTTTCTATATACCTACTTTATATAGATGTCACACCTGTGACAGGTAAAAACATGCTTTTTTTTGAAAAACAGCGCCATCTGTTGGCTGAGTGAACAAGAGCCACAGCAATGCGTGGCTGGATACAGCTAGTTCTATAATAAATAAACCAATCACAAGCAAATCCTTCACTTACTAGTTGTTCTCTTGTCTTTATCTCAAATCCCTCTTTTTCAAATACAATAAGTCTCGATATATCATCCATTTACATTCCAAAATTATTTGTGTTCTACTAGGGCAATTTGGAAATAAATCTCCGTTTGGTTATCAATGACAGACACTCGCAGATACAGAACTTTTATTATACACATTAGAAAACTACAGCATTACATTACTTTTCAACATAATCACCATTCAAATTGAGGCACTTGTCATAACAGCCTGCAAGGTTTGAAATTCCTTCTGCAAAAAAATCTCCCACCTAGGAATAAAGCCATGCTCTAACAGCATCATGAAGCGCATCGTTAACCCTAACTAGTTACTCATATAACAGAGATACCATGTATTTATGTCCATCTTCAAATAAGGCTAAAGGAAGAGATTGTGTTGCATAAAATGTGTACGTGCTTATTCATATCTGGCAGAATGGATATGTTCCATGTCCTCTTGGTAAAGCAGTGTCACGTGATGGGCCCCAAGGCATAGGTTTTCTCTGTTGATGTACCTGCCCTGTGGAATCACTTCTTCCAAAGTTTATAAGGCCCCCATCTCATTGGCCTTTCAAAAGCCCCTGAAGACTTGCCCACCAACAATGTTGGTGAGACCCAGTATATGTCTTTTGCCTTTATGTTTTAGTGAAATGGTTAAGGCTATGCTTTTAATTGGTTGTTTTCATATTTTGATGCTCTGTTGTCTCCATTTTGTTTTGTTAGCTGCCCAGAGTTATCTGCTATAACTAAATGTACATGGATGACCTCGGAGTCCTAGTGGACAATCACTTAAATATGAGCCAGCAGTGTGCTGCAGCTGCCAAAAAGGCCAACTCAGTGCTGGGCTGCATTA
>NW_015396495.1:0-8214 GCF_001527695.2 Protobothrops mucrosquamatus
ATGCTAGAGGAAGAATTACACACACTCCAGTTGCAGGCTTTCCACATTAGACTTGATAACTGATGTAGGTTAGTTTGCCTGAAAAGAACTTAGTGTGATAATCTGCAGTGTGACAGACAATTCAGTCCTTATTTCAACTCTTTCTGTTGAGTCTACAGGGTGGAAAGGGGGATAGATTATGTCCGAGAAGACCAAAGATAGTTAAATATTTGCATATTTACGGTTTAGTCCCCTCCTTTCATGTCTTATCACTGACGACATTCACCCAACTCAAACAATGCCAGAAAAACAAAATGTTTTATTTGCTGCCCATCCCCATCACAAGGCATCTACTTCTAATCATAAAGAGGTTTGGAAAAGTGGTATTGCTCTATTTGAAATTACGAGCCTGCTCTCATTTTTGGAACGGCTTTGATGCTTTCTCTCAATGAGCAAATAACCATTTAGTGCTATGAGAAAATCCTTCTCTTTAGCCTTCACTGGAAGAAGCCTCAATCACCGGAGATTACAGAACAGGCATTTTTCAGGTCAAATATCTGGAAAAAATTCAAGATTCATTTTAGGTATCATAAAGCTTTCTTGTTTACCTTGCAGATTCTAAACAAAGCTGCTTATCTCCATGTTTCTCAACCTTGGCAAGTTTAAGACATGTGGACTTCAACTTCCAGAATTTCCTATAGCTGTCTTGAGAAATTCTGGGAGTTGAAGTCCACATATCTTAAACTTGCCAAGGTTGAGAAATACTGGCTTATGTCACAATTAACTTTTATTATAGAATAAAATTACAGGCAGTTCCTGGGTTACAAACAAGACCCACTGATAAGTTAGTCTTTAAACTGAGTTTGTAGGTAAGTCAGTACAGGTTCTTATTTAGCGTTAGTCAGTCAAGGGTTTGTCTTAGTGTATAATTTAGAATAGGATAGGATAGGATAGGATAGGATAGGATAGGATAGGATAGAATAGGATAGAATAGAATAGAATAGAATAGAATAGAGTAGGAGTTGGAATGGACCTTGGAGGTCTTCTAGTCCAACTCCCTGCTCAGGCAGAAAACCCTATATCATTTCAGACAAATGGTTGTCCAATTTCTTCTTAAAAACTTCCAGTGTTGGAGCATTCACAACTTCTGGAGGCAACTTATTCCACTGATTAATTGTTGTGTCAGGACATTTCTTCTTAGTTTTAGGTTGCTTCTCTCCTTGATTTGTTTCCATCCATTGCTTCTTGTCTGGCCTTCTGTTGCCTTGGGGAATAGCTTGACCCCCTCTTCTTTGTGGCAACCCCTGAGGTATAGGAACACTGTTATCATGTCATCCCTAGTCCTTCTTTTCATTAAACTAGACATACCTAATTGCAGCATCTGTTCTTCATATGTTTTAGCCTCCAGTCTCCTAATCATCTTTGTTGCTCTTCTCTGCACTCTTTCTAGAGTCTCAACCTTTTTTTTAATGTTTCTAACTTTACCTTGAAGTCTGCAGTAAATACAGAGCTTTTCTTTTTCTTGTCATAAATGGTCTTGTAACCATTAAATTGCTTCCTCTTTCTTTGAAGCATCATCAGCAATTGCATCAGATTTACACTTCGGAAGCATGGTTACAAAGTTAAATAAGATAAAAATGTAAGTGCAGCCAAGGACTCCATAAAAAAAATTAATTCAAATATAAAGTTACACACTCAACACAGTGTTAATGGCAACATGATCCAACTTCCAATGTCAGAAGGCGTTGTCCTTCCTGGAGCCAGTGAACTGTTGAGGCCCCACAATGTTTTCATAAGCGTCAGAAAGTAGAGCTTCCATTCCTTACTATGAACCATTGTATTTAACTCAGTTTTAAAATATAATAGGCTTGAATGGCAGTCTGTTTGTAGGAATGAGTTATTTGTAAGTCAGACCTTCTTAACCTGGAGACTGCTTGTACAACTTATAAGATTGCCCATTTGAAATATTATATATATATATATATATATATATATATATATATATATATATATATATATATATATATATATATATATATATATGTTATATGTATATAAACATATTCTCTGAATTGTTTAGAATTCTGACTATTGCATATGTCCCAAAGGTGCTTTTTCAAGAGGCAACTGAACTTTCTTGCTTCTCTCTGAAGACGTTTCTCTTCTTATTCAAGAAGCTTCTCCAACCGAAGAAGCTTCTTGGATGAGAAGCAAAACGTCTTCAAGAAAAAACAAAGAAAGTCCAGTTGCCTCTTGAAAAAGCACCTTTGGGAGAATCATGATCTGGATGACTGAGAATCTCCATAGACATTTGACTATCACGTTATCTCATAAACACAATTAACTTTTAATAGCTTCAGTGGGGGATGTAGAATGCTTTTATTTTCCTTATATCTCTCTCTCCCCCTTTTTATGCAGACATATAGCTAAAATTAAATATTGGCAGCATGATTTCTAAATCAAAGAAAGTAACCTTTAGATGGAAAGACAAGAAAGGTCTCTTAGATTTAGTACCAGGAAGCACCATGACAAAGAATCAAATTTGATGCCGTTTAATTATCTACTAGAGAGTTAAAGTGATAAGTGTTAACACCTATAAATGTTTTGAAGTTGTAAAAACACTCACGATCTCTTGAACACATTTTTATTGTATTTTACATTATTGAGCAATGCTGCTTTAGAAAAGCTTAACTCTAAAAGACTGCTGAGAAATATTCCAGATGTATACCATATAAGAACCTGTATATATGAACAATTTTATTAAGATGGCCTATGACCATAATAAAGATTAATTTGACAGATGATCGATGCCTGTTTTGTGTGTATTTGTGTGTGTATTATTCAGTGTATTTTTGGCAAGGGGTGAAACCATGCCAGGCTTTCAGAATTACTATTTGTAGATATGAGTAGCAACACTTAAAAGAATGACTAAGAGATTTTGAAAAAAGTTGGCAAGCACCCGGAGACTAAGGTTGAGGAGATAAAAAAAAAGGGCTTCTTTGCAGGGAAATAACACAGTTGAGCAACTGGAAATGTTTTTCAGCAGAATCTTAGACTAAACCCACTCTTGGTTCAATCTGTGAAGGCTCACATCCAGGGTGTGCAACTGGGACAGAGGCTGCACACGGCTCTTGAGTTCCAGTTTTGGTCACCATGATGTAAAAAAGATGTTGAGACTCTAGAAAGAGTACAGAGAAGAGCAACAAAGATGATTAGGGGACTGGAGGCTAAAACATATGAAGAACGGATACTGGAATTGGGTATGTCTAGTTTAATGAAGAGAAGGACAAGGGGGGACATGATAGCCGTGTTCCAATATCTTAGGGGCTGCCCCAAAGAAGAGGGAGTCAAGCTATTCTCCAAGGCGCCTGAAGGCAGGAGAAGAAGCAACGGATGGAAACTAACCAAGGAGAGAAGCAACCTAGAACTAAGGAGAAACTTCCTGACAGTGAGAACAATTAACCAGTGGAACCACCTGCCTCCAGAAGCGGTGAATGCTCCAACACTGGAAGTTTTTAAGAAGAGACTGGACAGCCATTTGTTTGAAATGGTATAGGGTTACCTGCCTGAGCAGGGATTGGACTAGATGACCTCCAAGGTCCCTTCCAACTTTCTTCTTCTTCTTCTTCTTCTTCTTCTTCTTCTTCTTCTTCTTCTTCTTCTTCTTCTTCTTCTTCTTCTTCTTCTTCTTCTTCTTCTTCTTCTTCTTCTTCTTCTTCTTCTTCTTCTTCTTCTTCTTCTTCTTCTTCTTCTTCTTCTTCTTCTTCTTCTTCTTCCTCTTCCTCTTCCTCTTCCTCTTCCTCTTCCTCTTCCTCTTCCTCTTCCTCTTCTTCTTCTTCTAGAGGCCGTTTTCTAGAAAGTAGCAACTAACATCTGCCAAAACTATCTTACTTCTAAATCTAATTGAAATTAGGTATACAGGTGGTCCTCAATTGACATTCACAATTAAGCCCAACATTTCTGTTGCTAAGTGAGACATTTAAGTCAATTTTGCCCCATTTTACGATCTTTCCTGCCCCAGTTGTTAAGTGAATCACTGCAAGTGTTAGGTTAGTGACACGGTCGTTAAGCAAATCTGGCTTCCCCGTTGACTTTGCTTGTCAGAAGGACACAAAAGGGGATCACCTAAGCCACAGGACACTACAACGGTCATAAATATGAGTCAGTTTGTCTGAATTTTGATCACGTGACCATGGGAATGCTGCAATGGTCACAAGTGTGAAAAACGGTCATAATAAGGCAGTCTTTTCAGTGCTGTTGTAACTTCAAACAGTCATTAAGTGAACTGTTGCAAGTTGAAGACTACCTGCAGTTGAAAGGATTTTGCTCTAGTCCTATATTTGCTAGTTTTCTCCTTCCACATTCAAAACGAAAATGTGGTAACAACTTTTGAAAATTTTCTAGAAGGTGCACCCACAACTTTGGAAGGTTTCACACAGTTTGTGGTCTCAACATCCCCTCGGGTGATGTAAATAATAGTTTACATAATGCCTGTGTTCCAGCAACCTGCTTAAACTGGTTACTGCGCTGACTGGTTACTGGTTGCCCACATAGCATCATTAAGCTAATCAGATTTCTGGCTTCACAGCACATCTCAAGCAATAAGACAATCAGCCTAGCTGGCTATGTTAAGTAAAGTAAGCCAATCGGATTGGTAACTGACCCGATTAAGATTAAATCAAGGCAGGCTTATTAAGCAAACTAAATCATTAGGTTTGTAACTGATCTGGTTAAGCATGTTATTGGAGCCCAGATCAACCCTGACTGCTCTTTAGAAGGCCAGATCCTGAAGTTGAAACTCAAGTACTTTGGCCACCTAATAAGAAGGAAGGACTCACTGGAGAAGAGCCTAATGTTGGGAAAGATGGAGGGCAATAGAAGAAGAAGAGGACGACAGAGAAGGAGGTGGCTGGATGGAGTCACTGAAGCAGTAGGCGTGAGCTTAAATGGACTCCAGAAGATGGCAGAGGACAGGAAGGCCTGGAGAAACGTTGTCCATGGGGTCACAATGGGTCGAACACGACTTTGCAACTAACAACAACAACAAAATGGGTTAGCCTGAAATGTGAACCAGTTTGCCATTTGTCAGGGATGAGCAATTAGTGGTTATCCAGATGTTCATCCAACGGTTGTCCTCAGTTTTAACCCAGGGGTCAAAAGAGGCAATTGATGAGACCTGCCACTTTGAAAAGACCCATGTTGTCTTTTTAAACATCCCCCTAAAAGCAACTGTTTTACCATTGAATAAAACTTCCTAAAATGGAGATGAGAAGAGATTATGAAAAGCCAAACCAAACACCTAATTCAGTGTTCTCTATACGGTGACATTAACTCAGAAGGCCCTCTGTCTATGAAAAGATTACTGCTGAATTGGATCATTTCCCTGTCTTGCTATATGGAAAATATAAACTGGTAGATTTTTTTTAAAAAATTGAAGATTATAATTTTGGGCAAGTCATCTGTCAATGTGGAGTCTTTGGTGCTGTCTGAGCTTGGCTGTTTTCTAGTAGACAGCAGGAGGGGGAGGAGGAGGAGGAGGAGGAGGAGGAGGAGGAGGAGGAGGAGGAGGTGGTGGTGGTGGTGGTGGTGGTGGTGGAGGAGGAGGAGGAAGAGGAGGTGGTGGTAGAGGAGGAGGAGGAGGAGGAGGAGGAGGAGGAGGTGGTGGTGGTGGTGGAGGAGGAGGAGGAGGAGGAGAAGGAGGAGGAGGACGACGACTGTGGAATCCTTGCTGTTCTCTGAGCTTTGTTGTTTTCTTGCAGTCATTTCATTACCCAACTAGATAACATCATCAATGCTCAAAGGAAGTGGGATTTGCTCCCTGCTTATATATAAGACATCTGAAATGTTTGCAAGAAAACCCAGTTCCTGAACTACACATATTCTCTTCTATTGAGTCATCTGTCAGGTAGAGGGAGCAGCAGAAGTTCAACAGGAATAGCCTTCCTTCTATGCATCTTCTCCTTTTCTTTATTACATGATCACTGTTATTCCTATTCACGATATGAGTTTCATTCCTCATCTTTCCCCCTTCCCCTTCGGTCCCGTGTCTTTTTAGATGCTTGGTCTCAGCCTAGAGATTCCCTTCCATTTATTAATTTGAAAAAGTGTTCTCCCATTCCCCATTTAGTTGGCTGATAAAGGACAAAAGAAATATCTCCCTAGAGTCCAAACAGATAAACTATTTGCAGCTAAGAGTCACGTCTGACAAGCCAAACACGAAGCAGACAGAATGGCTTCTGGCCCAGTGTCTAGCATGGAAAAAGTTGTTTTCAAGAAAGGAGATTTTTTTTGAAGCTCAGGCTTAAATGAGGGGTCCTTGGTGTTCCCTGAGCTTGGTCATTTTCTTGTAGATGTTTCGAACTAGGCAACAAACTAGATAACATTGACTAGTACTATGATGTTACCTAGTTTGGGTAATGAAACACCTGCAAGAAAAGAACCAAGTTTAAAGAGGATCATGGACCCCTCAAAGTTGTTTTCTTCTCACTTCTTGAGTTAAATATTAAAAATATTGTTGTTGTTAGTTGCGAAGTCGTGTCCGACCCATCGCGACCCCATGGACAACGTTCCTCCAGGCCTTCCTGTCCTCTACCATCTTCTGGAGTCCATTTAAGCTCACGCCTACTGCTTCAGTGACTCCCTCCAGCCACCTCATTCTCTGTCGTCCCCTTCTTCTATCGTCCCCAGTCTTTCCCAGCATTAGGCTCTTCTCCAGTGAGTCCTTCCTTCTCATTAGGTGGCCAAAGTACTTGAGTTTCAATTAAAAATATAAGACACTAATATAGATTAGACTGAGAGCAAAGAAGCTAAGACTAAGTTAAAACAGTGGCGGACTGTAGCAAGGATTACACATGGCAGTTGTGAAACTATGTAAAAAAAATGGCAATCATATGGGAACATGAAGGCTGCACAAATTGGTAGGTTTACCAAAAACGAGCAGCCAGATTGAGAATAAGGAAGCTAGCAAAATGATCAGAGCTACTGTAGTTAATACTTGTAATATTATACAATAATATTTTGCACTAATAGATTTATAATAGTGTATTCATTAGTAAATCAGTGGATATTGATAAATATAAAAATGAGATTTTTATTTATTTTTTCTTTTTTGGCTTGCATTTTTAGTTTGTTTGCTTGACATTGTCTCTTTTGTGTATTTTTTAAAGTTAAATACTACTTTGCTGCTTGGATATGCATATAATTAATGAACAAACCAAGAATCAGTATTGTTAAAAATGATAATTGAAGCTGGTGATTGAAGATGGGCTTCAAGGAAAGACAGAGTCAATCCCAACATACAAAAAAAAGAGACACAAATGTAGACTAAATATAAGGTATATAAGGATAACAATACAACTTACATAATATACAGTCAAACCGTGAACAACGGTAAGCCCATCCGTTATTTAAAGATGAAAAGATACAGGTAGAAGAAGTACCGGTATGCAATTCTAAACATAGTGAAAAGAGCTCAGTAAATAGCTATAAGAATTTAAATTGGGTTGGGTTGGGAATTTGTTATGATAAACTTATGTGCCCAAGACTCATTAGTCAGGCACATTGACAAGTAAATAGACACTCCCTCTTAAGTTCCTTGTTGTTCTTCAAACATTAAGGAGAATCACCAGTGGTTGTTTTCCCCACCAGCAGGTGACACTTATAGGAAGGGAAAACTAAGTTGTGGAAATCCTCCAATTGCTTTTCATAATTTGCTTGATTTTATGTGTAAGGCAAGAAGAGTTGTAGGTGCTCCATTGCTGGAGGTTTTCAAGACAAGATTGGACAACCATTTGTCTGGAATGGTATAAGGACTCTGCCTTGAGCAGAGGATTGGACTAGAACAGGGGTCTTCAAACTTGGCCCTTTTATGACTTGTGGACTTCAACTCCCAGAATTCCTCAGCCAGCGTGGCTGGCTGAGGAATTCTGGGAGTGGAAGTCCACAAGTCATAAAAGGGCCAAGTTTGAAGACCCCTGGACTGGAAGACCTCCCAGGCCCCTTCCAGCTTTTTGATTCTATGGTTCTAAAACAGATACGCATGCTCTGGTCCCTCAGCTCAACTTTCGACTCATCCTGTATAATGCTTTCTCACTTCCCCATGTATTCTCAGGAGCTGTGATGTCAACTGGAAAGCCTTGCCCAAGGCAAGATCAGGGATGAATGCAGAAGAGATCACATTGATTTTTAAAGTCACAAAATGTTGCAATAGCTGGGTTAAGCAATTGCTGGATTGGA
>NW_015396496.1:0-2679 GCF_001527695.2 Protobothrops mucrosquamatus
CAGGAGTTCAATCCTCAAGGTTGACTCAGCCTTCCCTAACTTCCCTAATATTTACTTTCATATTTTCTTTGTCTGTTATATTATAAACTAATAAAAAAATTAAAATATAAAAAGGTTGACTCAGCCTTCCATCCTTCCGAGGTCAGTAAAATGAGGACCGAGGTCAGTAAAATGTTGGGGGTAATATGCAAAACATTGCAAACTGCTCAGAGAATGAACTGAAATAGCAATAGCAAGAGCATTTTAAACTCAGAGAGTGCTGTAAAGCACTATGGGGTGGTATATAAGTCTAAAATGCTCTTGGTCTTGCTATTTCAGTAAAGAAAAGAAGAAAAATATGTAGCACCACTGTTTTAATGTAAACCTTTTTTTCTCCTTAAATCCCTTCTGCTAATCCATTGTTATAGCAGGCTTTTGTCTGCCTTCTGGGCCCATTTACTCTGAAATAGACTGTCCTCTATTAAGAGAATCTTTGTTATTTGCTTAGATAGCCTTGGGGGAAATGTAATTGTTCCCCATGTGCTATCACCATTTCTAAATGAATTTCAGCAGCTATAGTAAATGAAAATGTAGGTTGCACACTCTATGGTGTCTTATTATTCATATGCACACTTTCTCTTCAGCATGAGAAGCAGCATGTATCTCCATACTATTTGTTGTGAAATATGAGTAAAATTATATTCTGCTTGTGGGTCTCTTTTATGTGTCTGATTGGCAACTTTGGGAAGAAAAAGTTGGATCAGATAATCATTTGTCTTGATCCAGTATGGTTTTTGTTGTTGTTTTAAATGATGCCCTCAAAAGCCACATATACAAAGACTGGTTTTTTAAACAAACAAACAAACAAACAAACAAACAAACAAACACCCAAAGCCTTGTCTTTTTATAATTAGAAATGTTTGGAATATATCTGAAGTTTTATGGATTATGGAAACTTTACCCTCAAATTTCTTTTCACACTATCAATTAGAATAGAGCTGGAAGGGACCTTGGAGATCTTCTAGTCCAACCCCCACTTCTCAGCAGGAGACACATGTCATTTCAGACAAGTGGCTGTCTGCTCTCTTCTTAAAAACCTCCAGTGATGAAGTACCTACAATTTCTGAAGGCAAGCTGTTTCACTGATTAATGGTTCACTGTTAGGAAGTTTCTCCTTAATTCCAGACTGCTTCTCTCCTTGATTAGTTTCCATCCTTTGTTTTTTTTTGTCTTGCCTTCTGGTGCTTTGGAAAATAAGTTGACCCCCCTCTTCTTTGTGGCAATCCCTCAAATACTGGAATATTGCTATCATGTCCCCCCCTAGTCCTTCCTTTCACTAAAGTAGCCATATCCAATTCTTACAACCATTCTTCATATGTTTTAATCTCCAGGCCTTTAATCATCTTAGTTGCTCTTCTTTGCACTTTTTCCAAAGTCTCAACATCTTTGTTTGTAATGTGGTGACCAAAGCTGGATGTAGTATTCCAGGTGTGGCCTTACTCAGGCTGTAGAATGGAATACAGTCCTGCTTTATTTTATTGTCAAAAATGGGAAGTTTAAAAAGATTTTCTCATTCCTTCTTTCCACAAAGCATTTAGAAAGTCCCTAATGCAGCCCAACACAATTTGTTTCTGGTAATTTACACATCAAGAAACCTTTGTTCAATACAACTAGCATAGGAGCTGGGGCAAAATAGTTTTAAAATCAGCCATATGTTTTCCTTGCCTTTTTTGTAACTACTGATTAATTTGCTTGATGAAGAGTTTATAATTATTTTGTAAGCTTCAGTTGCCCTAATAGAGTTATGGCCCTCACGGATATTACTTTAATAATAATAATAATAATAATAATAATAATAATAATAATAATAATAATAATAATAATAATAATAATAATAATAATAATAATAATAATGATAAAGTTGGAAGGGACCTTGGAGGTCATCTAGTCCAACCCCCTGCTCAGGCAGGAAACCCAATACCATTTCGGACAAAAGGCTGTCCAGTTTCTTCTTAAAAACTTCCAGTGTTGGCGCATTCACCGCTTCTGGAGGCAGGTTGTTCCACTGGTTAATTGTTCTAACTGTCAGGAAGTTTCTCCTTAGTTCTAGGTTGCTTCTCTCTTTGGTTAGTTTCCACCCGTTGCTTCTTGTCCTGCCTTCGGGTGCTTTGGAAAATAGCTTGACTCCATCTTCTTTGTGGCAGCCCCTGAGATATTGGAACATTGCTATCATGTCCCCCCTCGTCCTTCTCTTCATTAAACTAGACATACCCAATTCCAGCAGTCTCAACATCTTTTTTACATCGTGGGACCAAAACTGGATGCAGTATTCCAAGTGTGGCCTTACCAAGGCATTGTAAAGTGGTATTAACACTTCATGTGATCTTGATTCTATCCCTCTGTTAATGCAGCCTAGCACTGTGTTGGCTTTTTTGGCAGCTGCAGCACACTGCTGGCTCATATTCAAATGATTGTCCACTAGGACTCCGAGATCCCTCTCACAGTTACTACTATTGAGCAAGGTACCCCCTATACTATACCTGTACATTTGGTTTTTCTTGCCTAACTGTAGAACTTTACTTTTTTCACCATTGAATTTCATTTTGTTAGATAGCGCCCAGTTTGATTGGCATGTAATATATTGGCTTTTGTTGGGAAATCCTCTAGTGAAGAGACTGGTTTGCCTTTTTAGTTGGAGAA
>NW_015396496.1:5228-8214 GCF_001527695.2 Protobothrops mucrosquamatus
GGCACTCAGCATATATATTCATAATGCCACTGAATTTCACAGAAGCAGATTGAAGGCTAGAATTGTAAAGAACAGTTGCAGGATTTGGGTTTGGCTAGTCTGGAGAAAAGGACTAGTGGGGACATCATAGCAGTCTTCCAATATTTGAGGGGCTGCCACAAAGAAGAAGGGGTCAACTTATTTTCCAAAGCACCAGAGGGCAGGGCAAGAAACAATGGATGGAAGCTCATCAAGGAGAGAAGCAACCTGGAATTAAGGAGAAACTTCCTAACAGTGGGGACAATTAACCAATGGAATTGCCTTCATCACTGGAGGTTTTTAAGAAGAGACTGGACAGCCACTTGTCTGAAATGATATAGGTTCTTCTGCTTGAGCAGGGGGTTGGACTAGAACAGGGGTCTTCAAACTTGGCCCTTTTATGACTTGTGGATTTCAACTTCCAGAATTCCTCAGCCGGTGTGCCTGGCTGAGGAATTCTGGGAGTTGAAGTCTACAAGTCATAAAAGGGTCAAGTTTGAAGATCCCTGGACTAGGAGAACTCCAGGGTCCCTTCCAGCTCTATTCTTTGATTGATTATTATTATTATTATTATAGTTTGTCACTCAGCCAGATGTTTAGACTGGATTTGACTATTATTATTATAATTTTTCAGACAGTCAGTCAGATGTTTAGACTATTTGGCATTTTTATCGACTTCTTATTTTTCTCCTCTATAGGCTCCCTCTCAAATGATAGCCAGTAAAAACATGGAAAGGTGGCTTTGAACTTGTCTGAAAAATGGTTTTGTTGTGATAGGTTGCATTTCTATTGGTGTGTATTTTAATCTATTTCACAACTATTTGCTCTCCTCATGAAAACCTTACATGCAGTTATGACTAATAGAAATTAGTAGAATGGGCCTTTGGTAAATAGTTATAAAGACTAAGAAGCCATCCATGTGTTTGACTTTAAAGGTAAGGTTGAGTCAGCCACGGTTGGAGAATAAGGCTATCAATTGCCAGTAGACGTAATGACTATATAGTATGTACAGTATGAGTCTTATTACAGTTGAGTCATGCTGAATGGGCTTTTTATTAGTCTACCCTCACTCTGTCAGAAGATTTATGAGCCTGGTATGATTATTCTGGTTGCAGGAATTGCCATATCTGTTTGTAACCTTCAACTGGGTGAAATGATGCATCGTAGGGCAACAGTTTTTGAATCAAGATACCTCAAATAAGCAAACTTAAAGAATGCATCTAAAGCCTTACTCCTGTGTAATTGAAATTTCAAAGATCTTCACACCAGTTTTATTCACAAAGTGGTGTCTGCTGCAGCATTGTTCTTGTTAGCTACAGTCATGTGATCGTGATTGTTGACTACACTTCCCAGAAATCTGTAGGTTGCATGGTGCAAGAGAAGGTGGGAGGGGTGTATTTCTATCCTCTTTCGTGCCTTCTTCTGGCCCCTGCACCCAGTTGCTGATGGCAAGGCCAATGGGCAAGTGATGATGGTTTTGGGGGAACCAAGGCCAAAATTTCAAATGTCTTGATGGTGATGGAAGACAAAGAAAGAATAAGAGAACAACTGAGATGCCTTCAAGTGTGGTAGGACTGGATGGGGATGTGCTAGTGGGTTAGTTCCCTTCCTCCCTGGAAAAGAAGAGTGGGGATACAGTTTTCCTCATGGTCCAAGAGTCCTTTTATTCCCCTTGTCCCCAGCAATGTTGCAGGCAGTTCCACAGGTCAGCCAAGGAGGAAGAGGAGGAGAAAGAAGAGGCTTCAGTAGGGTTTTGCTGTTGTGAGGAGAGGCAAAATAGTGCCAGCCCTATATTATATGCAGAAAGAATGATGACCCAATGGATCATAGTTTGTCTAGTTTCAATATATTTTGTTTTGTTGGTTGTTATTTGCTGCTTTTAGTTGTGTCCACCTTGAACTACATGTCAAGTGGGCAGTCATATAAGCTGCAATAAATCAATAAAGAATTTGTTCACTATAATGGGCAGGAACAATAAAGATGAACTTAATAGACCATCCTATTAAGTATGAAATACGGTCTTCATATATTACTGAGATGAACATATACTTTTTCTATCCCTCTCATCCTGTCACATATTTTTCTTTGTACTAAGCTAGTTTGGACCAGAAACCAGGAGACTGTGAGTTCTAGTCATATCTTAGGCATGAAAGCCCGCTGGGTGACTTTGGCTACTCATTCAGTCTTAATCCAACCCATTTACTCCTTTGAATTATTATATCTATATGGTACAGATAGTCCTCAACTTATGACCACAATTAAGCTCAACATTTCTGTTGCTAAGCGAGGCATTTGTTAAATGAGTTTTGCCCTATTTTACGACCTTTCTTGCCACACTTGTTAAGTGAATCACTGCAGTTGTTAAGTTAGTAACATGGTTGTTAAGTGAATCTACTCTGTACTATGCGTGTGATGGCGGACCTACCGGCTCCGGCTCCGTAGCGGCGGCGGTCCGGCGGCGGAGATGGGGGGTCGAAGAAGGTCCGGGGGGTGCTCGCCGGCCAGGAACAAATGAGAGGAGAGGGTCGGCGAGCAAGGAGGACGGGTGCCGGACCGCAGGACCGCCAGGTTTGGCTGGGCGGGGCGGCGAGCGGAGCTGCGATGCCGCGGAGGGCGGCCCAGACGCGGAGGGGCCTAGCCAGGCCTGGCGATGCCTGGCGGCCTAGCGGGGCCTGGTGGGGCCTGGCAGGGCCTGGTGGGGCCTGACGGGGCCTGGTGAGGCCTGGGGCCTGGCGGCCAAGAAGAGCTGCAGCCCGTTGCAGCGGCCCAGCGCAGCGATGGCTCGGCGATCGGAGGTGGGCGGAGCTACGGGACTGCGGAGGGCGGCCCAGGCGCGGAGAGGCCTAGCGAGGCCTGGTGAAGCCCGGCCTGGGGGCCTGGTGGCCAGGAAGTACTGCGGCCCGATGTGGCGGCCTGATGCGGCGGTGACTTGACGGCCTGCGGAGGGCGGAGCTGCGGAGGGCGGCCC
>NW_015396497.1:0-3039 GCF_001527695.2 Protobothrops mucrosquamatus
TTTTTCTTTTGCTTCCAAAGCATCCTTGGTTCCTCCGCCTCCCCAATTTCAAAGCGGGGGGGGGAGCTCTCCACCGAAGGTTTCCTCCTGAGACCTTCGCTTGGGACTGAATGAAATTCCAGGAGGTGTAAAAACACTGAAGAGAAATCACGGAGAGACAAAAGATGGCCCATTCAGACATGCTGGTAGCCCCCCCCCCCTTGTCCTATCAAAGCATAGCCAGTCCACCTTCTGGGGGAACGACCAAACTTCAAAAAGCCTTTATCTAAATCCCTCTGGGGAAGATCCCTTCTCAGTTCTGATCTCTGATACCTAGAAGCAAAGGAAAGGTTTTATTATTTTTTTTCCCCTTGAATAAGACACAATTCTCACGCTCCTCTTGATGGATCTGCATCTTAAAAAGCCCAGGAGATAGCAGGGGGAAAAAAAGCTTGAATGCCTCTTCCATGCCAGGAGGGGAGCCTGTCACTCAATGAATATTTTAATTATTTTTTTATCTTCTGGCCCACGAGCCTTACAAGCGATCCAGAGGAAAGCTGGACCATAAGAAAGGCTGAGCACCAAAGAATGGAGGCCTTTGAACTATGGGGCTGGAGAAGACTCCTGCGAGTCCCCTGGATTGCAAGGCGATCAAACCGGTCAGTCCTGGAGGAGATCAACCCTGACTGCTCTTTAGAAGGCCAGATCCTGAAGTTGAAACTCAAGTCCTTTGGCCACCTAATGAGAAGGAAGGACTCACTGGAGAAGAGCCTAATAATGCTGGGAAAGATGGAGGGCAATAAAAGAAGGGGACGACAGAGAATGAGGTGGATGGATGGAGTCGCTGAAGCAGCAGGCGTGAGCTTAAATGGACTCCAGAAGATGGGAGAGGACAGGAAGGCCTGGAGGAACGTTGTCCATGGGGTTGCGATGGGTCAGACACGACTTTGCAACTAACAACCACAAAATTCTTCCACTGATCTGCATCCCAGAGAGACCACATTGCAATACAGGTAGTCCTCGACTTACGAGCATCCGTTCAGCGACCATTCAAACAGCACTGAAAAAAGTGACTTATGACCGCTTTTCACACGTATCAACGTTGCAGCATCCCCAGGGTCACGTGTTCAAAATTCGGACCCTTGGCAACTGGCTCATATTTATGACGGCCGCTGTGTCCCGGGGTCACGTGATCCCCTTTTGCGACCTTCTGACAAGCAAAGTCAACAGGGAAGCCGGATCCACGTAACAACCGTGTTACTAAACAACTGTGATGATTCCTTTAATAACTGTGGCAGGAAAGGTCATAAAATGGGACAACGTTCAGTTAACAAATGTTCTCACTTAGCAACAGAAATTTTGGGCTCAATCGTGGCTGTAAGTCGAGGACTACTTATTTATTGCCGGGTGCCAGGTGGGCGTGGCCCACTGGGTGGGTGTGGCTATGGTGGTCATGGCAGACTGGGTGGGTGTGGCCAAGGTGGTCATGGTCACCTCGATGTTGCTCATGGGGAGGGATGCCTGTGGGGGCCGGGCAGGGTCGGGGGAGATCCAGGGGGTCTCTGGCAGATGGGGTGGTGGGCAGGAGGGTCGCCCTGCGGGGTGAGGCAAGGCCAGGTGAGGCAGGGCAGGGCAGGGGTGCCATTGCTGCAGGGCAAGGCGGGGTAGGGGCCAGGGCGGCTGCTGCCTGACACCATCGGCCCCGGCACACAGAGGCCAGTGACTGCATGGGGGCCGACAGTGTCCGTCAGCAGCCACAGCCTACCAGCTCCTCGACTGGTGCACTCTGGGGCTCCGCAGCCCGCCACCAGCAGTTCAGAGAAGCCGCCTCTGAGCTGGATGGACGGCCGACAGCTGAGGAGGCGATGCAGTGGGTCGTGCCCGGGAAAAGGAGAGCATGCGAGGCCAGGAGGGACAGGAGGGGGGGAAGGAAACCAGCCGTGCCGGGATGCATCCAGCCACGTGGGACCTCGGCGAGTTAGTGGGTGGCTGATTGAAGAGGGACGGTTGCCATCTTCGGGGCATGGCGCGCGTGCCCGCAGAGAGGGCTCTGAGTGCCGCCTCTGGCACGCGTGCCGTAGGTTTGCCACCACTGGTATAGGGTTTCCTGCTTGAGTAGGGGGTTGGACTAGAAGACCTCCAAGGTCCCTTCCAACTCTGTTATTCTGTGAAAACTGTACGGAGGTCAGAAATCAGCAGCGACAACTTCCCAGCACCTCATGAACTCCACAGACTTCCCTGTAGTTGATCCTCTTGTATCATCAGAAGAAGCTCAGGGACCAGTTTCCGATTCGCCCTGTTTTATTTAAGTCAAGGGTGGACAACTATGGCCCCCTTTATGACCTGTGGACTTCAACTCCCAGAATTCTGGGAGCTGAAGTCCACAGGTCGTAAAGGGGTCATAATTGCCCACACCGATTTAAGGCATCAAACCATAAGCATATTGGCTAGGGAATTCTGGGAGTTGAAGTCCACCCATCTTGAGGCATGCTGGCTGGGGAATTCTGGGAGTTGAAATCCACCCATCTTGAGGCATGCTGCCTGGGGAATTCTGGGAATTGGTCCCCCCATCTCGAGGCATGCTGACTGAGGAATCCTGGGAGTTGAAGTCCACCCATCTTGAGGCATCTGGCTGAGGAATCCTGGGAGTTGAAGTCCACCCATCTTAAGACATGCGCGCTGGGTAATTCTGGGAGTTGAAGTCCACCCATCTTGAGGCATGCTGGCTGAGGAATTCTGGGAATTGAAGTCCACCCATGTTAGAGTAGCTAACATTAAGGTGCACTGCAATAGGGAGTCCTTGCTAAACCCACCTTCATCACTACTTAAACCTGTGAGTTCCAGTTGAGCCGTTTGACCATCCAACCACCATTGGTCGGTGTTTGAAGACAGCCATCCTAAAATCTGCCACGACAACCACCCTCCATTTTTTCATCCTTTTTGTCCAAGAACTTGGGAAACTTCGATCTCACTCACATACACACATACTCTCTCTCTCTCTCTCTCTCTCTCTCTCTCTCTCTCTCTCTCTCTCTCTCTCCCTCCCTCTCTCCCCCCCTC
>NW_015396497.1:6962-8213 GCF_001527695.2 Protobothrops mucrosquamatus
TTTGCCTCAGCTGTTAAGTGAATCATTACGCTTGTTAAGCTGATCTGGCTTCCCCCATAGACTTTGCCCATTAAAAGCCAGCTAGGAAGGTTACAAATAATAACACGGGACCCAGGGACATTGCAACTGTCATACATATATGCCAGTTGCCAAGCAAATTTTAATCATGAGATCACAAGGAAGGTTACAAATAATAACATGGGACCCAGGGACATTGCAACTGTCATACATACATGCCAGTTGCCAAGCAAATTTTAATCATGAGATCACAAGGATGCTGCAATTGTCCTAAGTGTGAAAAACGACCATATGTCACTTTTTTCAATACCATTTAACTTCGAAGTCACTAAATGAATGGTTGTCAAGTCAAGGACTACCTGTATACTGAAAGCCAACACAGTGCTAGGCTGCATTGACAGAGGGATAGAATCAAGATCATGTGAAGTATTAATACCACTTTACAAGGCCTTGGTAAGGCCACACTTGGAATACTCCATCCAGTTTTGTAATGTAAAAAAGATGTTGAGACTCTAGAAAGAGTACAGAGAAGAGTAACAAAGATGATTGGGGGACTGGAGGCTAAAACATATAAGGAACGGCTGCTGGAATTGGGGATGTCTAGTTTAATGAAGAGAAGGACGAGGGGGGACATGATAGTAGTATTCCAGTATCTCAGGGACTGCCCCAAAGAAGAGGGAGTCAAGCTATTCTCCAAAGCGCCGGAAGGCAGGACAAGAAGCAACAGATGGAAACTAACCAAGGAGAGAAGCAACCTAGAACTAAGGAGAAACTTCCTGACAGTTAGAACAATTAACCAATGGAACAACCCGCCTCCAGAATCGGTGAATGTTCCAACACTGGAAGTTTTTAAGAAGAGACTGGACAGCCATTTGTCCGAAATGGTATAGGGTTACCTGCCTGAGCAGGGGATGGACTAAATGACCTCCAAGGTCCCTTCCAACTTTGTTGTTGTTGTTGTTGTTGTTGTTATTATTATTATTATTATTATTATTGGATCATCACACAGTCAGCCAGATGTTTAGACTGGATTTGGCATTTTGTCTACCTATCGAGTCCTTACCCAGGACCTGGGATAGGCAGATGTGGATGTTTGATGGTATTACAGATATCGTCGCAGGATGGAAGCAGTTCCTAGTAAGGCCGCCTTTTGCAATTGACTAATGGCGAATTTGTCAATGCCGATGATGGTGTTCAAGTGGTGCTCCAGTTGTTTTGGGATTGCACCCAAGG
>NW_015396498.1:0-4636 GCF_001527695.2 Protobothrops mucrosquamatus
AAAATAAAATAAAATAATAAAATAAAATAAAATAATAACAAAACAAAACATAACATAACATAACGTAACATAACAGAATAAAATAAAATAAAACAAAATAAAATAAAATAAAATGAAATAAAATAATAAAGAGAGTGCAGATACAATTGAAAATCGTGCTCCTTTGTATGCACTGCTTCAACCATGTGGTTGATGCTACAGAAAGTTCTTGGCTTCCCACCATTTACTTAGTGACTGTTCAAAGTGACCACAGTAGTGGAAAAAGGACTTCTGATCAGTCCTCACAGTTATGACCATTGCAGCATTCCCACGATCACATGATCCAAGTTCGGATGATTGACAACTGGCATGTACTTGTGACAGTTGCAGTATCCCGGGGTCAGGTGATTGCTATTTGCGCCCTTCCCAGAGCTTTCTTCCGACAGGCAAAGTCAATGGGGGAAGCCAGGTTCGCTTAACAACTATGTGATTCACTTAATGACTGCAGTGATTTGTTTTGCAACCACGGTAAAAAAAAAAAAAGATTGTAAAATTGGCTGCGATTCGCTTAGCAATGGAAATTGTGGGTCCCTGTCATGTTCCTAAGACGAGGGCTTCATTTATTAGAGTGACTCTTTCAAAAAAAATAAAAAAACAAAACCCTATAGAAAATGCTGATTTAAGGGAAAGCAAACTGGCTGAGCCTCTTGTTTTGTTTTCATTTCTTTTCTTTTTTAAAAAGTCTTGCTGAATTTCCCAGCTCAGCAATCATTGATAAGAAGAGCATCTGCCACTGAACATTAAAAATGGATATCACAAAAAAGCAGCAGGCTCCAGGAAGCTTCAGGCAGGGATGCTTCTCTTGCTCCAGATATGCCTCACGTTCACCTAGAGGGTGAAGATAAATGAAAACAGAAATATTAAACCAACCATCCATCTGGCCTAAAGATTGATAGAATAGAATAGAATAGAATAGAATAGAATAGAATAGAATAGAATAGAATAGAATAGAATAGAATAGAATAGAATAGAATAGAATAGAGTGTAGAGTAGAATAGAAAATAGAATAGAATAAACAGACTGTAGACTAGAGTAGACTAGACTAGACTAGACCAGAATAGAATAGAATAAAAAATAGAATAGAATAGAAAACAGAATAGAATAAACAGATTGTAGAATAGAATAGAATAGAATAGAATAGAATAGAATAGAATAGAATGGAATGGAATGGAATGGAGTGGAGTGGAGTGGAGTGGAGTGGAGTGGAGTAGAGTAGAGTAGAGTAGAGTAGAGTAGAGTAGAGTAGAGTAGAGTAGAGTGTAGAGTAGAGTAGAGTAGAATAGAAAATAGAATAGAATAAACAGATTGTAGACTAGAGTAGACTAGACTAGACTAGACCAGAATAGAATAGAATAGAAAATAGAATAGAATAGAATAGAAAATAGGATAGAAAACAGAATAGAAAACAAAATAGAATAAACAGATTGTAGAATAGAATAGAATAGAATAGAATAGAATAGAATAGAATAGAATAGAATAGAATAGAATAGAATAGAATAGAATAGAAATTACAGTATAGAATGATAGAATAGAATTACAGAATAGACTAACAGAACAGAAGAGAACAGAACAGAATAGAATTCTTTAGAGCCCAAGTGTGATTGGACACACAAGTAATTTGTCTCCGGTGCAGAAGCTTCCAGTGTACATATAAACAGCAAGTAGTAGGATATAAGATACCAACAACATGTGATAAATCATAAGAAACCAATAGGAGAAGATAGTAGGAAAGATGAGGAATGAGACAGGGGGAATTAAGTGTTCAGCAGAGTGATGGCACGGGGTGAGTGGGTGGGGTGGGGGGGAATTTATAGGTCTGGTTTTTTGGCAAGCAATGCCCTATAGCGGCGTCCCAAGGGGGGGATTGAAACAGTTTATGTCCAGGACATGAGGGGTCCTTAGATATTTTCCCAGCCCTCTTTCTGGCTCATACAGATCCTCAATGGAAGGCAGGCTGGTTGGCGTTGTTTTTTCTGCAGCCCCAACTATCCATTGACGTCTGCGCCTGTCCTGTTTGGTGGCTGTGCCAAACCAGACCGTTACTGAGGTACAAATGACGGACTCCATAATTCCTCTGTCCAACCAGATCAACAGCTCCTGGAGCAGCCTGAGCTTCCTTAGGTTGATGCAGGAGAGAACATTCTTTTTAATGGTGGTTCTAATCTTAGGTGTCCATTTCAAGTCCTGGGACATAGTAGAAGTTAGAAACTTGAAGGTCTTTGAACTTAGAAACTTGAAGGTCTTAGAACTTAGAAACATGAAGGTCTTAGAACTTAGAAATGTGAAGGTCTTCAAACTTAGAAACTTGAAGGTCTTCAAACTTAGAAATTTGAAGGTCTTAGAACTTAGAAACTTGAAGGTCTTAGAACTTAGAAACTTGAAGGCCTTTGAATTTAGAAACTAGAAGGTCTTCGAACTTATAAACCTGAAGGTCTTCGAACTTAGAAACTTGAAGGTCTTAAAACTTAGAAATTTGAAGGTCTTAAAACTTAGAAACGTGAAGGTCTTAGAACTTAGAAACTTGAAGGCCTTTGAATTTAGAAACTAGAAGGTCTTAGAACTTAGAAACATGAAGGTCTTAGAACTTAGAAACATGAAGGTCTTAGAACTTAGAAACCTGTAGCCTTAGAACTTAGAAACCTCTAGTCTTCGAACTTAGAAACCTGTAGGTCTTAGAACTTAGAAACTTGAAGGTCTTAGAACTTAGAAAATTGAAGGTCTTAGAACTTAGAAAATTGAAGGTCTTAGAACTTAGAAAATTGAAGGTCTTCAAATTTAGAAACTTGAAGGTCTCTCCTGGTGATATCGTGCACAGGACCAGGCTATCTAAGGAACCATTTGAACCCCAAATTTTCATTCCTAAGCAAGAGAGTTATTAAGTGAGTTTTGCCCCGTTCTTACGACCTTTCTTCCCAGGGTTGCTAAGTGAATCACTGGAATTCTTAAGTAAATGACACAGTTGTCTAGTGGATCTGGCCATGAGTCACATTGTAAATTCAAGCGGCCATTAAGCAAATGGCCGTAAGTTGAGGACTACCTAAAGAGACTGTCTGGAGATTGACAGTTATTCCCTAGGCCAGGGGTCGGCAACCTTGGCTCTTTTATGACTCGTGGACTTCAACTCCCAGAATTCCTGAGCCAGCATGGCTCAGCTTGGAAACCTCTCCCTTTCCCCTCAGCATGGCTGGCTCAGGAATTCTGGGAGTTGAAGTCCACCAGTCCTAAAAGAGCCAAGGTTGCCTACCCCTGCCCTAGGCTGCCAGCCCATAATTCCATCTTCTTATCATCCCTGGTTTCATAGCAACGTTTCTCTGGAAGTAACTGAAATGGGGTGGGGGGGGGAGTTATATCTAGTTGCCATCAAATCCCATCGAAGCAAAAGCTTCATGCTTATATATATGAGTTTTTGTGGCTCCTTTAAGCTGATTGTTATGATTAAAAACAGACCTAGATATGATCTAGTTATTGCAGTGTGGCATATTTACATCCCCATGTTTAGTTTCAGGCCTCACTGGTATATAAACCAGCTTTCTCCCATTTTATTATCTTTTTGAAGGCATCGGAGAAATAAAATGAAACAGACGAGAAAAATCAGGTACGGGAAGGCCTCGACTTAACGGCTGCGGTTTAGCCCAAAATTTCTGTCGCTAAGCGAGACACTCGTGAAATGAGTTTTGTTCCATTTTACGACCTTTCTTGCCGCAGTTTTTAAACGCATCACCGCAGTTGTTAAGTTGGTCACACGGTTGTTAAGTGAATCTGGTCTTCTGGTATATGGTATAGGGTTTCCTACCTGAGCAGGGGGTTGGACTAGATGACCTCCAAGGTCCCTTCCAAATTTTTTATTATTATTATTATTATTATTATTATTATTATTATTATTATTGTTGTTGTTGTTGTTGTTGTTGTTGTTGTTATTGTTATTGTTATTGTTGTTGTTGTTGTTGTTGTTATTATTATTATTATTATTATTATTCCCCCATTGACTTTGCTTGTCAGAAAGTTGCCAGAGGGGATCACGTGACCCCGGGAACGCTACAACCGTCATAAGTACAAGCCAGTTTCCAAGTGTCCCAGTTTTGATCACGTGAGTGTGGGGATGCAGCAGCCGTCGTAAGTGTGAAAAATGGTCACACTTAACAACCATTGCAGCCTCCCTCTGGTCACCTGATCAACATTCAGACGCTTGGCAACCGATGCGTGTTTATGATGGTCGCAGCGTCCCTGGGATCACGTGATCCCCTTTTGCGACTGTCTGACAAGCAAAGTCAACGGGGAAGCCCAGATTCTCTTAACAACCGTGTTACTAACTTAACAACTGCAGTGATTCACTTAAGAACTGCGGCAAGAAAGGTCGGAAAATGGGGCAACGCTCACTTAACATCTGTCTGGTTTAGTCACGGAAATTTTGTGTTTGAATTGTGGTCGTAAGCCGAGGACTACCTGGGATCCAAAACTGGTTGCTGATTTGTAAGTTCAATTCGGCATCCACTTCACTTTTTAAATACCAAGTTCTTTGAGTCCTCCAGCTTTGTCCCAGCAGGGGGCAGCATCTCACCAAGCTTTCCCTGAACCATCCCAAAAAACCAAGCAAGGT
>NW_015396498.1:6269-7689 GCF_001527695.2 Protobothrops mucrosquamatus
GGTGGAGGAGGGAGAAGGAAGAGGAGGAGGAGGAAGAGGAGGAGGTGGTGGAGGAGGGAGAAGGAAGAGGAGGAAGAGGAAGAGGAAAAGGAAGAGGAGGAGGAGGATTTGACTGAGGTAATATGCGGTGCTGATGGGATGGCCGTCTTCAAGGCTTTTAAGGTAAAAAGGAAGATGGTCAAGAATAGCAGGAATTAGGACCAGCCGTACTAAACAGAGTCAGTTTGGTCCAGTGATTAAGGCACCAGGCTACAAACAGGGAGACGGTGAGTTCTAGTTCTGCCTTCAGGATCAAAGCCAGCTGAGTGACTTTGAGCCAATCACCAGTTCTAGTCCTGTCATAGCCACAAAAGCCACCTGGGTGACTTTGGGCCCATCAGCAGAAGGCTGTGAGTTCTAGTCCCATTTTAGGCATGAAAGATGACTGGGTGACTTTGGGCCAATCGCCAGGAGACTGTGAGTTTTAGTTCTGCCTTAAGCATGAAGGCCGACTGGGTGACTTTGGGCCAATCACTAGGAGACTGTGAGTTCTAGTCCCACCTTAGGCATGAAAGTCGGCTGGGTGATTTGGGGCCAATCACCAGGAGATGGTGAATTTTAGTCCCACTTTAGGCATGAAAGCCGACTGGGTGACTTTGGGCCAATCACCAGGATACAGTGAGTTCTAGTCCCGCTTTAGGCATGAAAGCTAGCTGGGTGACTTTGGGCCAATCGCCAGGAGACTGTGAGTTCTAGTCCTGCCTTAGGCATGAAAGCCGTCTGGATGGCTTTCAGCCAATCACCAGGAGACAGTGAGTTCTAGTTCCACATTAGGCATGAAAGCCAGCTGGGTTTCTTGGGGCCAATCCCCAGGAGAGTTCTAGTCCTGCCTTAGGCATGAAAGCTGGCTGAGTGACTTTGGGTCAATTACAGGAGACCCTGAGTTCTAGTCCTGCCTTAGTAAGGAAAGCCAGCTGGGTGACTTTGGGCCAGTCCTTCTTTCTCAGCCCAACCCACCTCACAGGGTTGTTTTTGTGGGGAAAATAGGAGGGGGGAGGTGTTTGGGATATGCTCACCGCCTTGAGATATTTGTAAAAATAACAAAGGGACGTAAATAAATAAGTAAATGTAAATAAAAACGACAACTTCTCAGATTTCATTCAGTAAGAATGAAAAAGGTCCTGATCTGAGAAAGAGTGGGAAACATTCCCTGGATGGGTTGCAGATTTTATTTTTATTTATTTTTTAATCTCTGGAGGTTTGAATATTTTCATTTATTAGACGCAGGGGTCCTCAACCTTGACAACTTTAAGACGTGGGGACTTCAACTCCCAGAATTCCTCAGCCAGCCACGCTGAGGAGAAAGGGAGAGGTTTCCATGCTGAGCCATGATGGCTCAGGAATTCTGGGAGTTGAAGTCCACGAGTCATGAGGGGGCCAT
>NW_015396498.1:10767-21012 GCF_001527695.2 Protobothrops mucrosquamatus
TGGTGGTCACGCCCTCTGCCCGCGCCCTGCAGCATCAACTGTGCGGGGTGGGGTGTGAGGGCAGTCTTGTCTATGCTGCCTGGCTGCCATATCCTTGGCTGCGCTGCTCCGTGTGGGGAGCGACTCTCCTCCAGGGGGGCTGCTGGTGAGGAGGGGGTCGTGGGGTAGGCAAGGCTGGGGCAACGGCACGTGTGCCCACAGAGAGGGCTCCGAGTGCTGCTTCTGGCACCCGTGCCATAGGTTTGCCACCACTGTCCTATACCATCTCAGACAAGTGACTGTCCAGTCTCTTCTTAAAAATCTCCAGTGATGGAGCGCCCACGATTTCTGGAGGCAAGTTGTTCCACTGGTTGATTGTCCTCACTGTCAGGAAGTGTCTCCTTAACTCCAGGTTGCTTCTCTCTTTGATCAGTTTCCAACCATTGTTTCTTGTCCTGCCTTCTGGTGCTTTGGTGAATAACATGACCCCCTCTGCCTTGTGGCAGCCCCTCAGATACTGGAACACTGCTATCATGTCTCCCCTGTTTCTTCTTTTCTTTAGACTAGCCAAACCCAAGTCCCACAGCCGTTCTTCGTATGTTTTAGTCTCCAGGCCTTGGACCCTCTTAGTTGCTCTTCTCTGAACTTTTTCCAAACTCTCAACGTCTTTTTTGTGATAGGGTGACCAAAATTGGCTGCAGTGTTCCAGGCTGTGGTCTCGCTAGGGCAGTGGTTCTCAACCTATGGGTCGGGACCTCATTTGGGGTCGATCGACCATTTCACGGGGGTCACCAAGCAAGGCTGTCCGCCATTTTTTTCCCCCTTTTCCGGCGGGTGCCTTACCTCCCTTGAGCTGGGCCAGCTGGTGGTCGGCCTGCTCCGTCTCTGCCGCTTGCCAGCTACGCCTCGGCCGGCGCAGGGGGCGGAACCACGCATGCGCAGGGCTTCCGGGCAGGGAAAGTCCTCGACTTACGACCAGTTGGGTAGTCCTCGACTTACGACCGGTTTAGTCCTCGACTTACGACTGGTTTAGTCCTCGACGTACGACCGGTTTAGTCCTCGACTTACGACCGGTTGGGGTCGCGGCATTAAAAAGGTTGAGAACCACTGCGCTAGGGTTTTATAAAGCGGTACTAATACTTTGCATGATCTTGATTCTGTGCCTCTGTTTATACAACCCAGGATTACAATAGGTTTTTTTTGGCGGCTGCTGCACATGGCTGGCTCACGTTGAAGTGATCGTCCACTAGGACTCCGAGGTCCCTCTCACAGTTGCTGTTTTTGAGCCAGGCCTCGCCCAATCTGTATTTGTACCTTTGGTTTTTCCTGCCTAAATGTAAAACTTTGGTTTTCTCCTCATTGAAACTCATTTTGTTGGAGAGGGCCCATTGTTCAAGGCGAGCTTTGACTCTACAGGTGTCCTTTCTCAGCCTGAGACCCAAAGCTGCTGAAGGATTGTTTTGACAAACTAAAGCCTGTTCTCATAATAATTGCTAGCTGTATTGGACAATGTGACCTGCACTGTTAGAGAGAGGTGGGAAAAATTTCATTCTTTTAATTAACTGCTTCCCACCATTTCTTTAGAGCTGGCTTCCCTTTGACCCTATCGGGTGGATTCTGCTCAATGGAAGTAATCATTAGACGTTTGTAATGGCTCTGATGTTTTGCTTGGTTGGGCTTTTCAGGGGGGCGGATTGACAGTGCCTGTAATAAGGGAATTTCCACCTAGGACAACCATTTGTCTGAAACCGTATAGGATTTCCTGCCTGAGCAGGGGGTTGGACTAGAAGACCTCCAAAGTCCCTTCCAACTCTGTTATTCTATTCTGTTCTGTTCTTTTCTGTTCTACTCTACGCTACTCTATTCTACTCCTATTCTATTCCATTCCATATTTTCTATTCTATTCTATTCTATTCTATTCTATTCTATTCTATTCTATTCCATTCCATTCCATTCCATTCCATATATTCTATTCTATTCTATTCTATTCTATTCTATTCTATTCTATTCTATTCTATTCCATTCCATTCTACTGTATATTTTCTATTCTATTCTATTCTATTCTATTCCATTCCATATTTTCTATTCTATTCTATTCCATTCTATTCTATTCCATTCCATATTTTCTATTCTATTCTATTCTATTCTATTCTATTCTATTCTATTCCATTCCATTCCATTCCATTCCATATTTTCTATTCTATTCTATTCTATTCTATTCTATTCTATTCTATTCTATTCTATTCTTATTCTATTCTATTCTATTCTATTCTTATTCTATTCTACAATCTGTTTATTCTATTCTATTCTATTCCATTCCATTCTACTGTATATTTTCTATTCTATTCTATTCCATTCCATATTTTCTATTCTATTCTATTCTGTTCTATTCTATTCTATTCCATTCCATTCCATTCCATATTTTCTATTCTATTCCATTCCATTCCATATTTTCTATTCTATTCTATTCTATTCTATTCTATTCTATTCTATTCTATTCTATTCTATTCTACAATCTGTTTATTCTATTCTATTCTATTCTATTCTATTCTATTCTATTCTAGCAAAATGCTAAACAGTTGTTAGTCAAGGCAGCCCAAACCTGAACCCAGAGCCAATGGCCCCGCCATCAATTTCTGTGAAAGGAGCAGCTGCCAGAAAGATGCTGAAAGAGTTTTCTGTTCTGTTTGGAGGTTAATCGTTTTACCAGCCTCCCTCTGATTTTCCGCCATCCTTCTAATTGGCAGTGACTAGTTTTCAGTGGATGTGAATTTCTAGCGGGGCAATTATTCTGTTCGTTAATGATCTCACAGAGAACCAGAACTTCCCTACAGCGAAGGGTAGAATTGAGGGAGGGTGGAACCGCTTTGCAAGTTGAAAAGAGGCAAACTTCCCTAAGCATTTATGTCTCTGTGTTCACCGTGTGTGTGTCAAAGTGCACAGTATTGCTCACAATAACAGAATAGCAGAAAAGCAAAAGAACAGAAGAGCAGAAAAGCAGAAGAGCGGGATAGTGGGATACAGAATAGCAGAATAGAAGAATAGCAGAAGAACGGAAGAGCTCAAGAGCAGAACAGCGGAAGAGCAGAAGAGCAGAAAAGCGGAATAGTGGAATAGCAGAAGAACAAAATAGCAGAAGAGTGGAAGAGCACAAGAGCAGAAGAGCGGAATAGCAGAACAGCAGAAGAGCGGAAGAGCAGAAGAGCGGAATAGCAGAATAGTAGAGCGGAAGAGCAGAAGAGCGGAAGAGCAGAAGAGCAGAAGAGCAGAAAAGCAGAACAGCAGAAGAGCGGAAGAGCAGAAGAGTAGAAGAGCAGAAGAGCAGAAGAGCGGAAGAGCAGAAGAGCGGAATAGCAGAATAGTAGAAGAACAGAAGAGCGGAAGAGCGGAAGAACAGAAAAGCAGAAAAGCAGAACAGCAGAAGAGCGGAAGAGCAGAAGAGCAGAAGAGCAGAAGAGCAGAATAGTAGAGCGGAAGAGCAGAAGAGCGGAAGAGCAGAAGAGCAGAAAAGCAGAACAGCAGAAGAGCGGAAGAGCAGAAGAGCGGAAGAGCAGAATAGTAGAAGAGCAGAAGAGCAGAACAGCAGAAGAGCGGAAGAGCAGAAGAGCGGAATAGCAGAATAGTAGAAGAACAGAAGAGCGGAAGAGCGGAAGAGCAGAAAAGTAGAAAAGCAGAATAGCAGAAGAGCGGAATAGCGGAATAGCAGAAGAACAGAAGAGCACAAGAGCAGAAAAGCAAAACAGCAGAACAGCAGAACAGCAGAATAGCGGAATTGCAGAAGAGCAGAATGGCAGAATACAGAATAGCAGAATAGAAGAATAGCAGAAGAACAGAAGAGCGGAAGAGCACAAGGGCAGAACAGCAGAATAGCGGAATAGCAGAAGAGCAGAAAAGTGGAATAACAGAAGAGCAGAAGAACAGAAGAGTGGAAAAGCACAAGAGCAGAAAAGCAGAACAGCAGAAGAGCGGAAGAGTGGAATAGCAGAAGAGCGGAATAGCAGAAGAGCGGAATAGCGGAATAGCGGAATACAGAATAGCAGAATATCGCAAAAAAAGTCGCAAAATTGGGTGTGACTCATTTCACACGGCCTTGCTTAGCAATGGATATTCAGGTCCCTTTTCTGGTCTGAAATCTCGCTTAGCAACCGTTGTAAGTTGAGGACATTGAGGACTACCTGAATACAGGTAGAAGCTGAGGATCACCTGTATATAGGCAGTTTTCAACTTCCTGACTTACGACTAAAATCGAGCCCCCAAATTTTGTTGCTAAGCGAGACAGTTGCTAAGTGAGCTTTGCTCCGCTTTACGACCTTCCTTGCCACCGTTGTTAAGTGAATCGCTGCAGTTGTTAAGTTAGTAACACCGTCGCTAAGCATCTGGCTTTCACCCATTGACTTTGCTCGTCAGAAGGTCGCACAAGGGGATCACATGACCCCGGGATGGTGCAACCGTCATAAATATGAGTCTGTTGCCAAATGTCTGGATTTTGATCACGTGACCATGAGGAGGCTGCAACAGTCGTACGTGTGAAAAATGGTCATCAGTCACTTTTTTCAGTGCCGTCGTAACTTTGAACGGTCACTAAACGAAGTTTCGTAAGTCAAGGCCCACCTGTATATGATCGAAAGCCGGGCAGAAAAGTTAGTAAAAGGAATGTGCACATACAGGGTGGCTGTTTTCTGCAGTAACGTGGGCAGAAGGGTGGGGTAGATGATCTCAAAGGTCCCTTCCAACCTTCCACTCTACGATTGTAAGACACTTCACCTGAATTAACCCAAGGTATCCTTTTCCTGTCATTTGGACACAACATTGACACACCCAGCCACTAAGTACACACTAAACCCACAAGGCTTCTATAAAAGCAACTTTCTGCAAAGTTAGTGCGTTCTTTGAAGCAGCCTCCATTTTATCTCAGACCTGCTATAAAAGATTGTGGGAACCACCCATTTCTGACTCAGCAGCACATGACAAGGAAGAGCTTCTGGTTTTCTGGAAAGTCCCAGGTCTGCTAAGGGGTGGCCATAAAGATGACGGGGGGGCCAACATATTTTCCAAAGCGCCTGAAGGCAGGACAAGAAGCCACAGATGGAAACTGATTAAGGAGAGAAGCAACCTGGAACTAAGGAGAAACTTCCTAACAGTGAGGACAGTTAACAAGTGGAACAGCTTGCCACCAGACGTTGTGGGTGCTCCATCACTGGAGTCTTTTAAGAAAAGACTGGACAGCCATTTGCCTGAAATGGTATAGGCCTAGACATACCCAATTCCAGCAACTGTTCCTTATATGTTTTAGCCTCCAGTCCCCTAATCATCTTTGTTGCTCTTCTCTGCACTCTTTCTAGAGTCTCAACATCTTTTTTACATCGTGGTGACCAAAACTGGATGCCGTATTCCAAGCGTGGCCTTACCAAGGCCTTGTAAAGTGGTATTAACCCTTCACCTGATCTTGATTCTATCCCTCTGTTGATGCAGCCTAGCACTGTGTTGGCTTTTTTGGCAGCTGCAGCACACGGCTGGCTCCTATTTAAGGGATTGTCCACTAGGACTCCGAGGTCCCTCTCACAGTTACTACTATTGAGCGAGGTACCCCCTATACTATACCTGTGCATTTGGCTTTTCTTGCCTAAATGTAGAACCTTACTTTTTTCACCATTGAATTTCATTTTGTTAGATAGTGCCCAGTGTTCAAGTCTGTCCAGATCCTCCTGTATCCTAAGCCTGTCTTCTGGAGTGTTGGCTATTCCTGCCAGCTTGGTGTCGTCTGCAAATTTGATGAGTTCCCCATCTATCCCCTCGTCCAAATCATTGATGATTATCCCTTGTGTTCATTTTCCGCAAGGGACAAGTGTATATATGTTTGTGTGTCCCTGTTTGTCTCTCTCTCTGTGTGTGTGTGTGTGTGTGTGTGTATGTGTGTGAGATTTGTTTTCTTTTTCTTTTTTAACTTTTTATTAATTTTCCAATGTTACAATTATATCATCGAAAAGCAACGTGGTGTCTGGGTTACAATAATTCCATTACATACAAATATTTATTAATACAAATCTCCAACTATTACAGCCAATATCTCTTCTCTTTTTTTCCCTGGATACCTACTGTCTCTTGTTTAAATTAGCATACTTCTTATTCTATCCATCAGCTACTTAGCAGCTTTCTCACATTTATCCATAATTTTATAGGTCTTATTTATTTTAACATTCCATCTATTGGACCATCAATAACCTTATGAATTTTCCCAGCTTTAATTCTGCGTTGATATTTAGATTAAACGTTTAATATTTTATCATTTCCAAATTTTTAAACGGCCCCAATTCCCTTTGTCACAATTCCCCTCCAACATCTAGTGTTCCGGATACATATCTTATCTATCTCGCTTCTATATCAACAGATTAGTAATTACAATATAATATTCTTATTTTCATTATAATTTCCAAATATAACCATAACCATAACAACAACAACAATAATAATAGTAATAACAATAATAAAGTTGGAAGGGACCTTGGAAGTCATCTAGTCTAACCCCCTGCTCAGCCAGGAAACCCTATACCCTTTCAGACAAATGGCTGTCCAGTCTCTTCTTTAAAACTTCCAGTGTTGGAGCATTCACAGCTTCTGGAGGCAGGTTGTTCCACTGGCTAATTGTTCTAACTTTCAGGAAGTTTCTCCTTAGTTCCAGGTTGCTTCTCTCCTTGATCAGTTTCCACCCGTTGCTTCTTGTCCTGCCTTCAGGTGCTTTGGAGAATAACTTGACTCCCTCTTCTTTGGGGCAGCCCCTGAGATACTGAAAGGCTGCTATCATGTCCCCCCTCATCCTTCTCTTCATTAAACTAGACATACCCAATTCCAGCAACCGTTCCTTATATGTTTTAGCCTCCAGTCCCCTAATCATATTCAATAACCAAGATTTCTGTCTCTGTGTGTGTGTGGTTTGTTTTCATTCCTGGTTTGGAGCTAACTCAAGATTAACCTGAATCTTAAAACTCAGCCCATTTCAATGAGTTTAACTCGGCCTGTTTCTCCTTGAACTCTCCAACAGGCAGTGATTTATTTTCATTTAGCTTCCCGCTTCCCATCCCAACTTGCCATCCGAGCCAGCCTATTAATCAAAACAAAGCAACGAGGAGGGGAAAAAAAATATAATACTAATAAAGAACCAAATGCATAAATAGCAAATTACAGGAGGGAAACGGCACATAATGAGAAAGCCAGTCCAATGTGCTGACGGAGTCACTTTCTCACCCCTGTTTTTCCACCCAGCGCCCTGGGTTCATTTCCTGGAGGAAAGACCGGCATCAATCATTTTTAAAGGGTCCCACCCAGCCTGCCTTAACAGCCACCCCCACCCCCACCCCCAGTTCCTTCCCTAAGAGGTTGGGAACTGTGCCTTTGCAAACTCCGGGCCCGGCATAGCAACTCCTGCTCTGCAAAGGAAAAATGGAAAGGGCGCCAAAGAGAAAAAGAGAAAAGAGAGAGAACATCCAGACGAACACAAAGGCTGCATTCTTCAGACTGGGGGACGCTGCGTTGCTAAGAGAGGACTTAATTGGCGAGAAAAAGTTCAGGGTGGCTGTGCCCCAGGGATTGTTAATGCAGAATAATTCTCCTCTTTCCCCTTCACATCTCTCGAGATAAAACTTAGAAGAACAGAGTGGGAAGGGACCTTGGAGGTCTTCTAGTCCACCCCCCTGCTGGAGCAGGAGGCCCTATTCCATTTGAGATAAATGATTGTCCATTTGAAAGCCTCCAATGATGGAGCACCCACAACCTCTGGAGGCAAGCAGTTCCACTGGTTAATTGTCCTCACTGTTAGGAAGTTTCTCCTTAGTTCCAGGTTGCTTCTCTCCTTGATTAGTTTCCATCCGTTGCTTCTTCTCCTGCCTTCAGGCGCTTTGGAGAATAGCTTGACTCCCTCTTCTTTGGGGCAGCCCCTGAGATACTGGAAGACTGCTATCATGTCCCTCCCCTCGTCCTTCTCTTCATTAAACTGCAGCCATCCTAAATACGAGTCAGTTGCCAAGCCTCTGAATTTCTGATCACATGACCACGGGGGATGCTCCAATGGACGTAAGTGTGAAAAAGGGTCCTAAGTCCATATTTGGCTCCACAGTAGTGAACGGTCAGCCATTAAGAACTTCAACTGCTTTCCCTGATCACCATTTAAAGACGGGACAATCAGCTCAGTACCAATATATATATATATATTTTTTAGGAAGCCAGACAGGTGTGATCTGCAGACACTATTTCTGGACCAGGCTGCTAGAAAAGGTTGTGGGGTTGTTTTTTTTGTCTGTGTGCAAAAAAAAGTTGGGTGTTTTGCTTTTTTTGTACCTGGCATAGTTGCATGCCTGTCTTTTATTAGAGATTGGCAGAGCGCTAGACTTACGAAACGAAAGGTGGTGGGCGAGAAAAACTGCTTGGCTGCAGGCCACCTAACCCTGAATATTTAGGGAGGGCACCTGGCTGTACTGCTTCACACAACATTGTCGATGTTGTCATTCAACCACTAAGTCATATCCAAATCTTCGTGAGCCCCACGGACCGTAGCCATCCTGTGCTCCAGTATCTCCTGCAGTTTGCGCAAATGCATGTTTCATTGCGCTGATGACACTGTTTAACCATCTCGTCCTCTGTCATCACACAACCTACACACAACCTACACAGGATCCAATCTGGGTCAGTCACGAGCTTTGGGACTCATGCTGCAGCCGATCCTCAGGGAACATCTCTCTAGCAGACTGTGTGTTTTGAGCTGTTCTATGCATAGTATTTATGGGGATGGAAACTAATCAAGGAGACGAGCTACTTAGAATGAAGGAGAAACTCTGCGTTTCCTGCGTCGGATGAGGAGAGCGCATCTCTCTCCTTCTGTCCTGGCCACTGTTTACACAGGCACAACGGAGAGCATCTTAACAAACTGCATCTCTGTCTGGTTTGGTGGCAGCAGAGCCTCAGATAGAAGCTCCATGCAGAGAGTGGTGAGGACAGTCGGAAAGATTATAGGAAGCTTGCTTCCCGTTATTCAGGACCCTGCTTACAAACGCTATGTGCTTTGAGCTCAAAGCATTGTTAGAGACCCCTCACACCCCTGCTTCACAGTCTGTTTCTGTTGCTCCCCTCTGGGAGGAGGTTTCAAAGTATTTAGAATAGAAGAGAGCTGGAAGGGACCTTGGAGGTCTTCTAGTCCAGCTCCCTGCTCAAGCAGGAGAACCTATGCCATCTCAGACAAATAACTGTCTAGTCTCTTCTTAAAAACATCCAGTGATGGACCGCCCACGATTTCTGGAGGCAACTTCTGTTCCACTGGTTAATTGTCCTCACTGTCAGGAAGTTTCTCCTTAATTCCAGATTGCTTCTCTCTTTGATCAGTTTCCAACTATTGTTTCTTGTCCTGCCCTCTGCCACTTTGGAGAATAATTTGAACCCCTTCTTCTTTGTGGTAGCCCCTCAGATACTGGAACACTGCTATCATGTGACCCCTGTTTCTTCTTTTCTTTAGACACTAGCCAAACCCAAGTCCTGAAGCCATTCTTTGTATGTTTTAGTCTCCAGGCCTTTGATCATCTTAGCTGCTCTTCTTTGAGGACTATCTGATTCTGTAACAGATTCATTTTTCTCGCCATGTATATGTATACATCTGAACTAGACTGTGTTGTTTCTCTGGGCCTCATATGTGAGTATATGTGGGTATATGCAAAATATATTTTATTTTTATCTTTTTTGTTATGTTTATGAAATGTATATTGGAGGTGGTGACCCTTTGAGAGCTGTATCCAACGCAATCTCTAATAATAATAATAATAATAATAATAATAATAATAATAATAATAATAATAATAATAATAATAATAATAAAGTTGGAAGGGACCTTGAAGGTCATCTAGTCCAACCCCCTGCTCAGGCAGGAGACCCTACACCATTTCAGACAAATGGCTGTCCAGTCTCTTCTTAAAAACTTCCAGTATTGGAGCATTCACCGCTTCTGGAGGCAGATTGTTCCACTGGTTAATTGTTCTCACTGTCATTTTAATGTATGCTGCTTGGTGTACATTTAAAGTGACAATAATTTTATTATTCTATTCTATTTTTTTTTCTATTTTAAACATCCTGACAGTGAGAAGAATTAATCAGCGGAACTGCTTGTCTCCAGAAGTTGTGGATCCTCCAACACTGGAGGTTTTTAAGAAGAGATTGGATAACCATTCATCTGAAATGGTATAGAGTTCTCCTGCCTGAGCTGGGGGTTGGACTAGAAGATCTCTGAGG
>NW_015396499.1:0-2971 GCF_001527695.2 Protobothrops mucrosquamatus
GTAATTTGTTTCTTCCTTTGGTCACTGTTTAATTTTAATCACAGCACTTGTTTTTCCTTAATAATTGAGCACGAAAGCCTCAAGTAGTGATGGCTCAATTAAAGGAACGTGTTTATCATAATAAGCATCATATTTTTTACTCTAGATTTATTGAAACTAATAAGCTGTATCTTCTTTTATTCCTTGCTATATTCACTAAATCTGAATCATTTTTCAAACAAATTCTAAAAGCAAGGCAATTTGTAGAATGCAAGTCCATGGTGGTGGTGGTGGTGGGTTTGGGGTTGCTGAAATCTGCAAAATGGCAGGTGTGATGTTGCAACAGAACGCAATATCATTTTCTACATGTGATGACACATATAAAAGAACTGCAGCTTTTATCCTGATACTATGCCTCCCGTCTTGCAGAAGTTGACCATCGCCATCCATGTCCACATACGAAACAATATATTTGCTTAATAAACGATCACTCAGTGGCCACCTTTTGAACGCAAGACAGATCTAAACAGGTTGTATTTATAGGGATACACATTAAACACGAATGAACATTTGCATTCAGGATCAAAAAATCAAAATGGGGGCTACAACCATGTGATCAAAGCACTTTCCATTTTTTTTTACAATGCAAGGTTTTGATCATGTTCTCACAGCTACCATTTTGATCATTTTAGCCCCCTGTGGAAGTTCCTGATATTGGATGTTCGTGGTTAAGATGTTTGATACTTAAGCATCTGGTTCCAACTTTGATTGTGTTTAAAAAAGACCCTAAAGACTAGGCTCTTCTCCCAAGTCTTGGGTTAGAATAAATGTTTGATTATGTGTGTTTTACTGTTTGGAATGGATGTTCTTTTTTCTTCCAGATGTTTGGGGAGTCCATCTGTATTTTACTAATATTTTTGCTGTATAATACACAGAACCATTATAGACTTGGGTGGCCTTCTAAATGTAATAAAATGAATAAAAAATAAAACACAATTTGATTGCCCTTTATGAACAAGTTTATAGAAGTACTTGGCACATGTTTGAACCAACCCACAGAGATACACACTTGGAAGTGATTTTACACAGTTCACAAATGATATTCACTGCTTATTTACCCTAAGAATTCATCTGAGGTCTAGTGCATTGTTTGTTACTGCAATCTGAAATCCAGTTATTTGTCATAGGCTGTGATAGGGATGGGGAAAAATATGTTTAGTTCACATGCCAGTATGAATTCCCCTTCTTTAAATGTGTTCAAATTGACACACAGATTATAACAAAACTGTCATTTGATATTTGATTTTTTTTCTGGATTTTGTCATGCAAAATACGATATGGTGAAATCACAATACAAAAATGTAAGCTTATGTTAAGCTTACAGATAAAGTGGAATAGTTTGGAAAAATATGCAGAAAAATTCATATCATTGGAGAAATACTCATGTTGGATGGTACCAGATTTAATTTGAGTAGATCATTATAACAATTCATTCACTCTTAAACCCAGGTTCCTAAGATGCCATTGAATATAAATGTCAGGCTGAGTTACACAACCTCACAATATTTTGTTACACAACCTCACAATAATTAGTAAAATACATATACATATGTATAATATACATATCACTTTTGTTGATTTTGATTGCATGTCTGCCTGTCTGCATTTTGTGCTGTGCTGTTCCCTTGCCTGGTTATTTTTGAAACATTGTCTTTGTATATTTGTTTAGAAAGGTGGGTGGATAATTTTAAGTCGATAAAGGTAGGCATACCCACAAATCTGTCTAGCACCTAGTTTGCTAACGTCAGCTGTGACATTTTGTCACATGAGAACTACACTGGATGGCAATTGAAAGTGCCCTTATATCCATGTGGCAACCAAAGGTTAGATCTAGTTTTCAGCAATTCGTTCCATTATTTCTCACTTTGCAACAACAAACATTTGGAAAATAGCACAGACAAAATCCGGCTCAATCTTTCCAGCTTATGCAAATTAAAATTGGTTATATTATATCCTTCCTCTGTGGAGTTCTGTCCTTATTTTGAAGCTACTCTGGTTCCTTGGACTTCTTTTCAGTGTGATCAATTAGTCTGTGCTTTCTCCATTCTGTCCTTTGAATATCTTGCTTCTTCTCCCACCATCATCAGAAAAGGAGCCCCTTTTGCCACCCTACTGAATAACACCCTTTTTCTCAACTGTAAAGAGGACTGCAGCATCCTACGGGTTCTCAGCTGCTCTTCTAGCAGTGCATTTCCTTAGACATTAATTTCCTGCACTTAGTGGGGTTTATATTCTGATAAAGACTCTTAGGATTTTATGGTCATCTTGATTTTTTAAGCTGCAACCCAGTTCTTAGGTGGCTGAGAATAAGTCAATCTGGTATTTCGTTTTCAGTAGACATGTATGGAATGGTGGTAACCGCTATTTTGTATTATTTATTGACTATTTTTATTTATTTAGTACTTTATTATTCATGATGATGATGATGAACATGATTGCTTTTATTCTGACTGTACAAGGCTTTGATATCTTTAGCTGGGCAGCGTATGTGTAAATATAAACTTTGTATTGTATGGATCCTGTATACAATTTCCTGTAAAATTGCTGGGCCAGAGAGAAAGAGATAGAGGGAAGGAAAACCAAAATCAAGTTTGAATTATAAAATACTTCAAAGAAACTGACAACAAATCTACCCTCTTACTGAGAGAGAGAGGGAGGGAGGGAGGGAGGGAGGGAGGGAGGGAGAGAGAGAGAGAGAGAGAGAGAGAGAGAGAGAGGAATTCTTTGTTAAAAGGCCACCTTCACTAATTAAGAATATTGTAGTGGAAAATGATATAGAAAGGAAAGTCATATTTGGCCTAAAGTGAAAGGAAGTGGCTATTTGCCCAGCTGTTGCCTGTTCAGCATCTGTTGGAACAGGATTATTTGCCCAGCTGGTGTTTGTCTTTTATCATGATGCACAGAGAGGCAAAACAATATTGCAGGCAAGGTG
>NW_015396499.1:3015-8211 GCF_001527695.2 Protobothrops mucrosquamatus
GGCCACCTTCACTAATTAAGAATATTGTAGTGGAAAATGATATAGAAAGGAAAGTCATATTTGGCCTAAAGTGAAAGGAAGTGGCTATTTGCCCAGCTGTTGCCTGTTCAGCATCTGTTGGAACAGGATTATTTGCCCAGCTGGTGTTTGTCTTTTATCATGATGCACAGAGAGGCAAAACAATATTGCAGGCAAGGTGCTTCACAGTTTTTTTTCCAACAGAAGTTTAGACTACACAATGACTGGGTACAAATCATATGGAAATACTTTAAAGTAATTGACCAGTTACAGCACCTTTTGAACAGCAGAGAGCAGGGAAAAGTATATCCAGAAGCCCACGGTCTGAATACAATGATACTTTAGAACAGAACAGAACAGAACAGAATAGAATTGGAAGAGATCTTGGAAGTCTTCTAGACCAGCCCCCTGCTCGAGCAGGAGAACCTATACCATTTCATACAAGTGACTGTCTAGTCACTTCTTAAAAACCTCCAGTGATGGAGCACCCACAACCTCTGGAGGCAATCAGCTCCACTGATTAATTGTCCTCACTGTTAGGAACTTTCTCCTTAATTCCAGGTTGCTTCTCTCTTTGATCAGTTTCCAACCATTGTTTCTTGTCTTGCCCTCTGGTGCTTTGGAGAATAGTTTGACACCCTCTTCTTTGTGAAAACCCCTCAAATATTGGAATACTGTTATCATGTCTATTTCTTCTTTTCTTTAGAATAGTCAAACCCAAGTTCCATAGCTGTTCTTCGTATGTTTTAGTCTCCAGGCATTGGATCATCTTAGTTGCTCTTCTCTGAACTTTTTCCAAGGTCTCAACATCTTTTTTGTGATATGGTGACCAAAATTGGCTGCAGTAGTCCAGGTGTGGTCTTACTAGGGTTTTATAAAGCAGTACTAATACTTCACATGATCTTGATTCTATGCCTCTGTTTATGCAACCCAGGATTGTATTAGCTGCTGACTCATAGTCAAATGATCGTCCACTAGGACTTGAAGGTTAGTTTTAGATGGTTTTTTTTTAAAGATGGTTAGTTCACCAGGACTTCATCAGAATTAAAATTCTCAACAGCTGAAGGCCATCATTTTCAGACATTCCAAATTATATCCTGGTTTGTCATTAACCTAACCCCTTCTAGGAAGAACTTTACAATGGGAATATTTGTTTCTCCAGCTATACAAGTAATAATAGTAATAACAGTAGTAGCAGTAGTAACCTAAACAAAGTCTGAAAAAACAGTCAGTAAAGCTAACTTGAGTTAGTCAGGCTTGTTCTGCTGTTGCAATACCAAATTCTTCTGTCCTAGCTTCTAACTCTTTTGAAGTCAAAAGCTGGCACCGCTTTCTCAACAGTAATATCAGAACTAAGTTTTTGCGGATGTCTTCCTTCTCAAGGGTCACTTTGATATGGCCAAATGCAAATAAACGTATCAGTAGCTGTAGCAACCAGCAGTTCTACTTTCTACAGTCAAATGTGCTTCTCTGTTTGATCTTTTTTCATCATTCTCTGTTTAGGAATGAAAATTGGGGGCAAAACAATCAAAACAGTTCAAATCACCAGGACCAGATGGATTACACCCCAAGGTTCTCAAGGAACTGGCAGATGTGATCTCAGAACCACTGAACTATATTTTTCAAAGATCCTGGAGCACAGGGGAACTACCAGAGGACTGGAAAAGAGCTGATGTAGTTCTCATCTTCAAAAAAGGAAAAAAAATGGACCCAGGAAATTACAGACCTATCAGCCTGACCTCAATACCTGGGAAGATCCTGGAAAAGATAATCAAACAACGAATCAGCGAACACATAGAGGCAAATAAAGTCATTACTAACAGCCAACATGGCTTTGTCAAAAACAGATCATGCCAGACAAATCTTATTGCATTCTTTGACCAAGTGAGAAAATTAGTGGATCAGAGGAATGCTGTGGACATAATTTACTTGGACTTCAGTAAGGCATTTGATAAAGTAGATCACAACCTACTACTTGACAAGATAGAAAAATGTGGGGTAGACAGCATCACCACCAGATGGATCCGTAGCTGGCTGACCGGCCGTACTCAGCGAGTGGTCCTCAATGGAACCACATCTACATGGAGGGAAGTGTGTAGTGGGGTGCCCCAGGGCTCTGTTCTGGGCCCAGTGCTCTTCAACATCTTCATCAACGATTTGGACAAGGGGATAGATGGGGAACTCATTAAATTTGCAGACAACACCAAGCTGGCAGGAATAGCCAACACTCCAGAAGACAGACTTAAGATACAGAAGGATCTGGACAGACTTGAACACTGGGCACTATCTAACAAAATGAAATTCAATGGTGAAAAAAGCAAGGTTCTACATTTAGGCAAGAAAAATCAAATGCAAAGGTATAGTATAGGGGGTACCTTGCTCAATAGTAGTAACTGTGAGAGGGACCTCGGAGTCCTAGTGGACAATCACCTAAATATGAGCCAGCAGTATGCTGCAGCTGCCAAAAAGGCCAACACAGTGCTAGGCTGCATTAACAGAGGGATAGAATCAAGATCACGTGAAGTGTTAATACCACTTTACAATGCCTGGGTAAGGCCACACTTGGAATACTGCATCCAATTTTGGTCACCACGATGTAAAAAAGATGTTGAGAGTACAGAGTACAGAGAAGAGCAACAAAGATGATTAGGGGACTGGGGGCTAAAGCATATAAGGAATGGTTGCTGGAATTGGGTATGTCCAGTTTAATGAAGAGAAGGACGCGGGGTGACATGATAGCAGTGTTCCAATATCTCAGGGGCTGCCACAAAGAAGAAGGAGTCAAGCTATTTTCCAAAGCGCCTGAAGGCAGGACAAGAAGCAATGGATGGAAACTAACCAAAGAGAGAAGCAACCTAGAACTAAGGAGAAAATTTTCTGACAGTTAGAACAATTAACCAGTGGAACAACCTGCCTCCAGAAGTGGTGAATGCTCCAACACTGGAAGTTTTTAAGAAGAGACTGGACAGCCATTTGTCTGAAATGGTATAGAGTTTCCTGCCTGAGCAGGGGGTTCGACTAGATGACCTCCAAGGTCCCTTCCAACTTTATTATTATTATTATTATTATTATTATTATTATTATTATTATTATTATTATTATTATTATTATTATTATTATTATTATTATTATTATTATTATTATTATTATTATTATTATTATTATTTCTTTTATCTCAGAGGGCTGAGAAATCAGTGTGTTTGAGACAGCTATACATCAATACAAGCTCACTATATTTCAAGGGACACATTTCAATCCCTATAATTTCTTCACAAGAGAAGATAGTATTTTATCCCAGCTGCAGGTCTGGTATAGATCTCTTCCCATAATAGAAACATTCAATCAGACCCCCCTATACCAGGGGTCTTCAACCGTGGCCCTTTTATGACTTGTGGACTTCAACTCCCAGAATTCCTCAGCCAGCGTGCCTGGCTGAGGAGTTCTGGGAGTTGAAGTTCACAAGTCATAAAAGGGCCAAGTTTGAAGACCCCTGCCCTATACCATTTCAGACAAGTGGCTGCCCAGTCTTTTTTTAAAAAAACCTCCAGTGATGAAGCATCCACAACTTGGGAAGGCAAGTTGTTCCACTGTTGGGCCACGGGACGAATGTTGAAATCAATGGAGTCATTTGTCCTTTGCTGCCTTGAAGATTTTAGATTGTTAAAAATGAACTAGCCTTAGAGGTTCCTACATTAGGTCAAAATCCTGACTCCAAATAGAAAATCCAAGAGACCCCAACATTGCATTGAAGATAACTCTGGTACTATTCTAACTGATTTTCCTGGAAAGATGAATACACATTGGTACATGAACTCCTGTACACGTACCAATGGGGGAAAAGCAGGACAAAAATTCCATTCCAATTCTTCAATGACATCCCACCATCATTGACCAGTCCATTGCAGCCTTCACCAATCAAAAACCAATACCTAATTAATGAATCAATTTCATAAAGAGAAGGAGGAGGAGGAATAGTGTGGGCATAAACAGGCTTCTCTTAAAGATATAGAAACAAACAAACACAGGTGCTGTACCATATGTGCTTTTCTGTTTTCCCCTTCGTTTCCCCTTCTTTTCTTTCTTTTTTTATATTTGTTTGCTGGCTAAGAGCTGCAATCCTCTGAAACTGAATTAAACAGGTGACGATGTGATGCAACATGTCTGTCTTTTTTTTTTTAATAATGGGGAACAGATGGTTTGAAATACCGAGCAAATCTCCTGCCTTTTGAATATTGTTTTGAACTAATAGTATAATTGCATTTTGGAAAGAAAGATGGTTATTAATATGAAAATGTGTCATTTTTCTATATAGAAAATTAAAAGGAATCCCCCTATCTTTCTCATGCTTACATAATTGGGTTTGCCGATATAATTATATAATTAAATCCAGTAGTGGGATTCAAATATGTGAACAACCGGTTCTCTGTGTGGATGTCGCTTCCGGAAGTCCATTCTGGGCCTGGGCAACAAAATGGTGCGAACCGGCTGAATCACACCACTGATTAAATCACAGACATTAAATCCATTTGACATTAAGAAAAGGTGAGAAAATTAAACATAAACTGGTGTTTGGAGTTCATATTTTAAAATAGTCCTCCAATAAAAAAATCCCAGTGATATAAAACTTTAGCTAGTAGGTGGTTTTTTTTTAAAAAAAAAATACTTGATCAAATACAGAAAGAGAAGTAAGTTTTGGGGCTCATTATTTAGGTGACCCAAAATGGTGTACTGCCTTTTTGTAATCATAAAAGCATGCAAAATCTATTTCTTCCTGTAAATTTCCAGATGGCTGGTATATAATTTAAAAGGACATGAGCATCTATAAAACCACTAAGTCTTTCAAAACAAAATTAATATGTGAAAGGACCTCTGTCCAAAAGGAAGCCACTTCAGCAGATGACCCTCATGGAATGAATCAAGCTTGCATTTTGAGCAGCATATTAATAGGGAGCTTAAGTAAAGACGTCGTTCAGAAAAGCTGCAAAGCTAGTATCTTTATCACAGAAATACCTGCAAATAGCCTGAACAGTCCCTTTTTATTTACTACTTGGCTGATTTTCTTTCATTATATTATGCATTTACATTAAATAAATCTCGCATAATAGTTTCATTAACACCAGTACTGACTCATATTGTAAAGATGCCCTTTTTGGTTAGGTGGTTTGCATTACAGGGCAT
>NW_015396500.1:0-2169 GCF_001527695.2 Protobothrops mucrosquamatus
ATTTTTGCCCTGCTAAATGTCTCTCGAAAGCAAAAAAGAAAACAGAAAAAGGATGTGCCTTTTTTGTCTCATTTTTGAAGAGGCTTGGTGAGATATGCAACCTTCCACGTAGTTCTTTAAACGCAGATCCCAATTTGCAAGTCACGGGACATAAGAGTAACTGTCATGAAGGCAGAAAAGTCTTTTTTGAAGTCAGTTATACAAGAGGAGAGATTGAAGAGGGAGCAACAGACCTCAACTCATTTCCAGATGGATTGACCATAGTTTACTAAAGAAATTATAAAAGCACTAAAGTTCATTTTCTTGTTTAATTGTAATTAGGCTGCTTCTTTGTTCTCGCTTTGCTTTTAATTCACCGCAAGTACAGTATATTAGTTCTGTTCTCTTTCTCTTACTGAGTATATACGTTTAAACACATGTGTGTTTTTATTAGATTTCTACCTTCCTGTGTGAATTCCAGGAGCTTATATAATGCTTTCTCTTTCAATATTATGTCTATAACAATTCTGTGAAATTGTGAATATAAAGATAAAATCAGAAACTTGTCTTTTGAATTTAATGGGAAAAGACTTGGAAAAAGACATTTGAACTTCGATGTTATATATATCTTGGCGGCAGGAAGATTGCTTTATGCATGAAAATGAAAGGATGCTTCAATCCCCACAATGGAGGAATGGCTGCAAAAGCTGATGGAGTTAGCAGAGATGGATAAATTGACTGCTTTGATAAAAGAAAAAAAGAAAAAAAACACAATTACTTTTGTTTCTACTTGGAAACCGCTTCTGGACTTTGTGCTTGAGGTGGGAAAAAAATGAAACTTTGATTTTGGGTTTTACCGATTAGATAGATTCGTTGATATAGAAATGGCTAGTTTATCTTACTATGAAAAATAAAAAAGTTGAGGTTTGATGTTACCATCTTATTTTACTGCGTCAAAGGAAGTCGAACATCAACGCCTTTTCTTTCTTTTTCCCTTTTCTGCACTCTTCCCCTATCTTTCCTACTATTGGTGTTTGTATTTTTTGCATTTTATACTATAAACCAGTGGTGGCGAACCTATGGCACGCGTGCCAGAGGCGGCACTCAGAGCCCTCTCTGTGGGCACGCACGCCTTGCCCCAGAGATGGCAACCGTCGCTCTTCAACCAGCTGCCCACTAACTCGCCGAGGTCCCACGTGGCCAGATGCATCCCGGCATGGCTGGTTTCCCTCCCCCCATCCCATCCCTCCTGGCCTTGCATGCTCTCCTTTTCCCATGCACGACCCACTGGATCGCCTCCTCAGCTGTCGGCCGGCAGTCCAGCTCAGAGGCGGCTTCTCTGAACTGCTGGCAGCCGGCTGCAGAGCCCCAGAGTGCACTGGTCGAGGAGCCGGCAGGCTGTGGCTGCTGACGGACACTGTCGGCCCCCATGCGCTCGCTGGCCTCTGTGTGCGGGGGCCGATGGTGTCAGGCAGCAGCCGCCCCCGCCCCTGCCTCGCCTTGCCCTGTGACAATGGCACCCCCACCCTGTCTCGCCTCACCCTGCAGGACGAGCCTCCTGCCCACCGCCCCACCTGCCAGAGACCCCCTGGATCTCCCCCAACCCTTCCCGGCCCCCATAGGCATCCCTCCCGATGAGCAACATTGAGGTGACCACGCCCACCTTGGTCACACCCACCCAGTCCGCCATGACCACTATAGCCACACCCACCCAGTGGGCCACGCCCACCTGGCGATAAATAAGTGGGTTTTGGGTTGCAGTTTAGACACTCGGTCTCTAAAAGGTTTGCCATCACTGCTATAAACAAATAAAAGAGTAAAAAAAAATAAAGAAAAAAATTCTGCAAAATTGCTTGAGCTTGAGAGATTGTAAGTAGTGTCAAAATTTCTTCATGAATTTTTATAGCTGAACGCGAAACAGAATCTTCTCACTCCTATTCCTCGTGCTTTTATTACCGATTTTTTTTTCCTACCAACTTGCCACAACAAACGAACAAAATATTAAGAGAAATGCAGTACATGGGCAGGCGCTTTACTAGCATTTGCAGATTACATCTGGAATAGAGAGCTACTCATCTCCACATTTAGTTTATTCGTTTTCATTATATTTTGTTGACAAGGCAGTATTGGGCTGCCGTACATAACACCGCACCTCCCATGCTGTTTAAGTCTTCTCCTTGTTTAAGGAAC